>NW_007578271.1:231080-243855 GCF_000690725.1 Stegastes partitus
ATTTAATTTAATTTAATTTAATTTAATTTAGTTTAATTTAATTTAATTTAATTTAATTTAATTTAATTTAATTTAATTTAATTTAATTTAATTTAATGAGATATTGTGCAACATGATGAGATCAGACAGAACACATGATGATAAGTCAAATAAATTCTACTTTAATATAATTTACGGTTGTGTTTCCTGCAGGACAGATCAACAGAGAACATGAGAATAAATGTAAAGCACATGAATAAAAGTGGATAAAATGACTGAAATATAACAGAAACGAGGACAAAAGGACACGACAGCCACTGATCCAGCATCCCGATGGTTCTGATGGATTCTGCTCTATGACGGGATCAGAAGTAAACGGACAGACGAACATCTTCCATCAACGTTTGTTCATCAGAGGCTCAGCTCTCTGGTGAACAGATGAAGCTTTGATTCAGCCACAGAGAAACGGGAGCATTTTGTGGGTTTTAGGGTTTTAGGGTCGGTGCTTTGGGTTCAGGTTCAGTTCTGTACGGAGCTCCAAGACGAACATCAAGCTGCCGACATGGAGACAAACAAGAGCTGGTTTGAAATATCACAAACAGGTTCAGAGGAAGGAGATGCTTCACAAAGAGGAAACTTCAGAAAATGAGGATTCTGTCTAAAAAGACCTTTAAAGCAAGAAAGCTGCTTCTGATTTAAACTGAACACGACGGAAAATCACCCGACTCCCGACCATCGACCCGCTCAGCAGCGTTCTGGTTTTAATTAGTTTGAACAACGATGTTGTTTTTACTTCTCATCATGTCGTCGATTCAGAGTTTGTGAAATCGGTTGACGAGCTGAGACAAGACGTTTGTAGCTCTGGGGTCAGAAATGGTCTCCATGTGTAGCTAAGATCACATTTATCATTTCAGAACCACTTTGTGACGTGAACCGGGTCAGACGGAGCCTCTGTCCTCTGGTTTGGTGTCGTTTCTCTGTGAAATCCAAACTCACTGTCGTATTGATCCGTGCGCTGAAGGACGGATGTGAATTGATTCTCCTGTTTGATGAGATCTGAACTCTGCTTCGTGTTCTGCTCACATTAAACTGTGAGAACATGAATATTGACAGGACGTGATGGAAAACTCCAGAACTCTCCTCGGATCAGACCTTGTGCTGATACAACTATAGCGTCCATGTTTCAGCTCACCCGCAGTCAGAGACTATTGGACCAACGTGTCCGACAGGTTCTGGATCAGACACGATGAGAAATCAGAGGGAAGGTTTCAGGTTTTTATCTCTAACAGCTCCTCAGATGTTCAAACAGCCTCCATGTGAGCAGAAACCTGCAGAAAGTGGGTCGATGATGATCCTGAAAAGTTTTCCACGTATTGAGCTCAAGTTTGACAAACACCATTTTGAACATGGTGATAACGTCTGAGGTGAATCAGAGCGGGTCGAGGCCTCCGATGGTCTGAGACAAATCTCAGCTTCAGTTTCAGAAGCTTCAGACTGAAGCCAGAGCTGCTCAGCGTGAAGCCGAGTCATCAGTTCTGCTGCTGAAGATCTGAAGACGGACTGACCTAGAAAACGAGCTGCAGGTTGTTGGTGTGCACGGCGGCTTCACCTCCGTGTCGAGTGTGAAAGTGGGTCGCCGATCGGCCTCGTCATGCTGCTGGTCGCTGTGGTTTCAAGATCAAATGCAGTAAGAGACGGTGTGACATCATCGGAGGAGGTCCGAGCCTGGTGCCGATCGGGATAAAAGCCTGCCCTTCAGCCCAGTCCAGCAGACCACCAGCGAGGAGGAAGAAGAGAAACACCTGCAGCTCCGCAAACAGCAGCCTGACCCGAACCTCCAGCAGAACCCGGGGAGCCTTGGACCCGAAAGAACCGGAAACCTCCACAAGACCTGCAGCAGACGACAAAAGTCGCCCGAAAAAGACCCGACGAGGACAAAACGGAGAGAAAAGACGAGTTCAGCAGAATGTTTTCAGCAGCAAACTCCTGCAACGTGACGGTAAGAACAGAACACGTCCACGTCGGGTCGGGTCGGGTTCACAGATAAGACAGATAAATACTCGTTTATGTGTTTGGAAGCTGAAGGGTGTGAAACAAATAAAAAGAACTAGGAACAAATCAGTAATGAATTCCTGAAACGTGTCTAATCAGGTTTTACTGTCACAGAGTTTAGCTTCATGTCAGGTTTGATCTAAAAATGCTGCTGAACAGGTGGAATAAAAAAAATCACAGATAGGAGAAGTGTAAAAGTCCTTTATATAAATTCAGATACTATTAAATATTATGTTAGAAAAAACATCTTTTACAGACGTGTCCTGTTACTGTGGAAGCTCTGATGCTCAGTGCGCTGCTTCCTACCTGCTGCTGAGCTCCTGTTCAAAATGATCAGCTCACTTTACAGCATGGGTCATCACACAGCACTGAACCGGGTCAGGTACGGACCTGACGGGTTCAAACAGAACCCAGTGATCCAGAGCAGCCTCTGGACTCCCTGTGAGCAGCGCCGGGACGGAACCAAAACCCTCCACAAAAGCTCAGCTCAGGACATGATGATCTGCTTTTTTCTTTAAACCTCAAATATAAACAACTTTTCCTCCATTTAACTAATATTCAGACTTTGTTCTGCTGCCGTCTTCATTGTTTAATCTTTTCATTGATTTAATTTATTTCAACGGGACATTTGGTTGTTACAGCACAAGACAGAGTCACCACCATAAAGACCAATAAACAGGCAAAGATAAACCATAAGAAAATATAAAATGTAAAATGTACAGTCGGTGTAATATTTTAAGGAGAGGTTTTCATGTCGTTTCTGTTCCTTCCTGTCAGAGTCTTTTATAAACTTTCACGGCTGGTTTTTAGGACGTTTACGGTAAGTTATCGGTCGTTTTACGGTTTCGTGACCCGTGTTGTGGCTCCGCCCCCTCAGGCCGCCTGCCTCGTGGCCATGATGCTGATGATGATGATGCCGGAGGTGAGCGCCATGCCGAAGGCCTCAAAGACACACAGGAAGTCGTCTGACGGCGCGCCGCTGGACACGGTCCCCCTGCAGCTGGACTCCGACACCCTGGTGGTCAGCGGGAACATCCGGGTCCTGGCCAACGACTCCATCTCTCCGTGGACGTACAAGTGGGTGACACACCGCTATGTTGTTGATGTTAGCGTGTTCTTGGCGTGTTTCTGACGTGTTTTTGACCCTCGTCTGCCTCCCTCCGTCCTCAGCGTGTCCAGCGACGACTCCCTGTTCCCTCCGGTTCTGTCCGAGGCCCGCTGCCTGCTGCAGGGCTGCCTGAACTCTCACGGCCAGGAGGACCACGAGCTGGAGTCCCGACCCATAATGCACCAGGTGATGATGCTGCGCCGCATCAAGTCGACGGGGGCGGAGTCTAGCTACCACTACCGGCTGGAGTTCCGCCGCGTGGCCGTGGGCTGCACCTGCGTCCGACACGCCTTCATAGTGCAGCAATGACGAGCTAACGGTTAGCATAGTTAGCATCAACTAGCTTCAGTATGGAGACCTGAAAAATAATCTGCAGTAAATGAACTAATCCTGATGAGCCCAATCACAACAGATTATTTAGTCAAAACGAACCAATGAAGAGACAGAACCCTGTCGTCACCACAGAACATCTAAAAACAGCCAAATAGTCCAAATACAAAAACCTTCGAAGGCAGAATTCAGATTTTCAGTTATGAGGAGCTCAGAATTACCACATTTACTGAATTATCAGATTATTGTCAAACCAGATGTGTCGCCGACATGCTGCTCACTGTTGAACCTTTCATTTCTATACATTTTTCAGTTTTATTATGATTATTAGTTCATTTAACTGCAGAAACTGCTCGACTACACGCACCCTGGAGCTGAAGTTAAAGCAAACAAAGTTATTTATGGTTTACGGTTATTTATTGAAGGGATTTATGATCTCCAGCAGGTATTTATTGGTGATGTTATTTTAATGTATTTATATTGACTCAACAATAAAGAAAAAGCACATGACAAAGCAGTAAAGTGTTGTTGTTTTATTGTTGGATTTAAAATATAATGTGATTTCTGTACATTGTCGTCGTCATCGTCACATCCGGAGCCTGTACAGTGCAGCTGTAATCACCGAACACACACTCATTCATTCATATCTGCAGGCTAATGCTAGCCTCAGGAGCTAGCTAGCTAGTAGGCTAGCTGTTTGTTAGCACAGCGAATGAGTCGTTAACTAACAAACGTGCGCCGTCGAGCCTCAACCAGGTCACACATAAAGGAGATACAGAATTCAAATGCTAGCATTAGCGCTAAAGTTAGCACACCGTTGACAGTCGGGAGACAAACACAGAAACATGAGCGCTGGGCTGCAGAGTGTTGTTTGTGTGACTCGCATTGATGTTTTCTGTGTTTTAATCGTCTCAGTTTGATTGTTTTGGACGTTTACAGGGTCTCATTTAAAAGTTTTAGTTTTTTGTTTGGGCTTTTTAGCCTTTGTTATAGTTTAAAGTGGAGCGAGAGACAGGAGCTATGGGGAGAAGTCTGGGGGAAGGACCTGCACTAAATGGTCATGGCCGGACTCGAACCCACGACTCTGCGTCGGGGTCTACAGCCCCTGATAGTGGGTCGCCCGCCCAACCTGCTGAACTACCAGGCATCCTAAAAGTTTTCATTTGAACTGGTCTTTGTTTAACCCAGCACTCGGTTTCTGTGTTTTGACTCGGACTTGTGTGTGTTTTTATCCGGACCTCATGGTGAGATCTTCATCAGAGACTTCCGAGTCCGAGTTCTGGTTGGGGTTTTGACTTTGACGAGTGTTTCAGTTTTAACTCATTTCGGTATCGTCTATATTTTCATCCAGACTTGTTGAAGTTCTTTGTGTTTAGACTCATTTGGGTCTTCTTGGTTCTCTGACCCGGATCTAAGCTGGACCCGACCTGTTCTGGTTTGGTGTCTGTTGGGTCTTAAAGGTGTTTTGACTCTAACTCGACATGGTCTCTATTTTGGACTAGTCTCATGGTGTTTTTATTCAGATTTATCTTGGTCTTGTTTTGACTGTTTTTAGTTCTCTGACTGTCTTATGAGTATTTCGAGCCGGACTTGTTTGGTTTATTGGGTCTCTGAGGTGTTCTGACTCAGATTCCTGCCCTCTTCATTTCCTCTGTCTTGCTGATGCTCTGACTTGGACTTGTGTCGGGTCGGTATATGTGTTCTACTACATGGAGTTCTAACTAGGACTCATCTTGATGGTGTTTTGACTCGGACTCGACCCTGTCTCTGACTCGTCTTATAGGTGTGTTTTTCAGATTAGTCTCAGTCTGAATGAAGAGTTTGGACTGGACTTGTTCTGGTTTGGTGTTCTCAGTGGACTTGTTCAGTATCCTGATGGAGCTCTAACTCGGACTCGTCTGGTTGGTGTTTTGACTCTAACTTGACTCTGACTTTAACTCGACTTGTCTCAGTCTCAGACACTAACTCGCCTAAAACACAAGTTCATTTGTTTGTCGCCTGCTTTTGGTCTTGACTTGATCTCAACTCGGACTCGTCTTGAACTCGACTTCGGTCCCATTTGCTGTTTGTGCTGCGCCTACAGCTGCCACTAGATGTCTCTAAAGAGCTGCATGTTCGTGTAATGATTCAAAGAGTGATTAACTGTAAATCCAGGTCACCGAGTCGCCACCGAGTCCGTCTGTCCTGGCGAGTCGAGACAGTCCAACCTGCTGTCTGTCGGCTGTTTGTCTGGACTCGGTTTATTTGCAGGCTTCCTTTGAGTTGTGGGTCCAGTTGCGGTTCGGTTTGGTTGATAAACACAATCACACACACACGGATGCGTTGGCACTGTCGGCATGGCAACAAAGCACAGTAACACCCCATCTGATGACGACTGAGTCTGCAGCGTCCTCGATATAAAGAGTTCGTCTTGGTATAAAGAGTCCAGGTTGAACCGAGGAGGTGGAGCGCTCGGATTCGCCCTCAGTCCTCCTCTTCTTCTTCTTCTTCTCTTTTCAGAGTCACTTCCTGTCTCCCAGTCGGAGCAGCGCCGGGTTCACGGCACATCAACCAGCCTCCAAAATGGCTTCCAAATAGGGTTCAGCTTGTGTTGTGATCAGGCCATCAAGACACCTGCAGGCAGAG
Organism: Stegastes partitus; assembly: GCF_000690725.1. Taxonomy (NCBI): domain Eukaryota; kingdom Metazoa; phylum Chordata; class Actinopteri; family Pomacentridae; genus Stegastes; species Stegastes partitus. The sequence goes on from NW_007578271.1 coordinate 237,175, forward strand.
AGCAGGAGGCTAACGTTAGCTCAGGTTAGCGCAGGACAGGTTAGCATAGCACAAGTTAAAGGAGGCTTAGATGGAGACAAGGTGTCAACTGACTCTGACTGGAACTCATCTAACAGGTGTTTTGACTCGAACACTAACAGTCTTCTGGTCTCAGCAGCAACCTTCTAAACTACACTGACTACACTCTTATGGATGTTTAAACTCGGACTTGTCTCCGTTTTACACGTTCTCCTCCCCCGACTTGTTTCAGACACAGTTTTGACCTGGACTAGTCCAGGGTCTGGTGTTTGGACTGGGACTTGTCTTGTGGAGGTTTTAACTCGAACCTTTCTTGATTCCACAGATGATCAATTTTGAGCTCTTCTCGGTTTTGTCGTGTTTTTCTGACTCGGACTCGTCTCATGTTTGACTTGTTTTGATTAACTTTCAAACAGACTTGCTCAGCATCTTTTTGGTGCTCTGACTCGTCTCACAGGCGCTTTTGACTCGGTTTAACCTGGACTCTGAATCTTTTGGGTGTTTAGACTTGAACTCAGCCCAGACTTGATGTATTTCTATTCAGGTTAGTCTCGGCCTAGTCGCTGCTCTGACCTGGACTCGTCTTGGTGTTTTGACTCGAGCACTGAGCTCCTCTTTACCAGTCGTCTGGTTTCAAGTCAAACACTAACCTCTAACCTTCACTGTGCATATTTTAACTTGTCTTGATCTCGAAGGTGTTTTATTTCTAGTCCATCTCAGTCTTTTAGGTTTTTCTGACTTGGACTCGTCTCATTTAGTATTTCTACTTGGACTCGTTGTGTTTGATTTTCAGCCTGTCTGTGCAAAGTCAAAAAACAGTTCCCATTAAAACACCTGTGAACTTTTGCTAGGCTAGCTTGTACCTCTGCTTTAGCATTTATGCTAAGCTAGGCTAATCACCTCCACACTAAACTCACAGACAAGAATGACATCATCTGTTTTCTGAGGAGGTCTGACTCGTCCCCAACATAACAGCTAAAGCTGCTCTTTTTGGTGCCGAGTGTTTGCGTGGCCGAGTCGCTGCAGGTCCTCACCTCCACGCTGTGCTTCTCCTGAAACACACAAACACAGACCTGCGTCAGCGACTCGTGTCCTGAATCAGAACCTGAATGTGTTTTCGGTGGACAAGGTTCTGGTCCTCACCTCCTCCTGCAGCTTCTCCTGCGAGGCGTTCAGGTGCATCAGCCGCTGCTCCTTGTCGGCGTCGGCGCGATGCTCCTGGCGCTCTTTGGTCAAAGCTTTCTGAGCGACTTCGCGCTCGTGTTCCCGCCGCTCGGCCAGGTGCTTCAGCAGCTCCGCCTCCTGGCACTAGGGGGAGCCGGAGGACGCCTTAGTTCTACCAAGCCCAGTCGGTTTGTGTCAGATTTCAGAAAACAGAAGCGGACTTCTTACCTTCCTCCTCTCCTGAGCGGCGTCCAGCTTCTTCTGGATCTCCTCCAGCGAGGGCTTCTGGCGAGGCGGCGTCGTGGCCCTCAGCTCGGGGCCGCCGTCGAATGTGGGCGGCTTCAGGATGACCTCGAAGGCCTGGCCGCTGGCCCGCTTGCTCAGCTCGATCACCTCCATGTCCCGGATGTTGCAGAGGTTCAGGTCGACCACGCCGGCGGCTGCAGAACAAGACCGAGACGTGAGCTGATGTTTGGATCATGTTCAGGTTCAGTTTGAGTTCTGTGACGGTTCAAGGAGCCCGACAGGAGACAGAACAACCGGACCGAAGAGACGACAAACAATCTGTTTGTTTCCGTCCCTTCGTCAGGTTGCTTCGCTCTCGGTTGGACTTCTGTGTCTACTGGTGGAGCTTCATGTTTCTCTGCTTTGTTTTTTGTCTCTTTGTTTTTTTGCTTGAAGTCATTTTAGTTAAAATTGTTAAAATCTCTTGAATCAGTCGACTGCAGTGTTTTACAAACACATAAAGAAACCTGAGCAACAAACATCCAGAAAAGATTTAGAAAGAGAGAAAGTAAGTCTGATTTAAACGGAGCTGAGATCTGAACAAACCCGGATTCAGAACAGAACCTGTGTTTCTGTGAAAGGATCCAGTTTGTGGAACAATCTGAGCAAAGAAACCAAAGAATCAACGTTTACATTTGACAGAACAATTGAAGGAGGAGATCTCTTCACTACGTCTGACTGGAGAGACAGGAAGTCATCAGGTCACAACTCGGACTCGCCGTGATGGGTTTGGACTCGGACTCGTCCTGTAGGTGTGTTTTTCAGATTAGTCTCAGTCTGAATGAAGAGTCTGGACTGGACTTGTTCTGGTTTGGTTCTCAGTGGACTTGTTCAGTATCTTGTTGGCACAGATGTGAAGTTTCATGTTGTTGTTGTTTTTGTTGTGACTGTTTTGGTGTTTGTTGTGTTGTTGATGCTTTTTGTAACTGAATGTGTTTTTTGGGTAAAGGAGGCCGATGACATGAAATTGGTCCAAAAGTTGCTTTAAACAGCTCAGACACCATCAGACCGTTCCTCTGTCTCATTGTTTTGTTTTAACTCAATGAACGAAATAAAAATGTAAATAAATGAATAAATAAATAAATAAATAAACATCGTTGTGTCTCTTTAGAGTCACTTTCTGGCTGTTTTGTGTCTTTCTCTCATATCAGCAGCTTTGTGTCTCTTTGAGGTCGTTTTGTGTGTTTTCTGACCCATCGGGCTTCCTGGCCATCGTGTTCTGACCCGGTGCATGCTGGGACGGACTCTAACTCGCAGCAGAGTGCTCAAGAACATGTTTGATCTCAGCTCTGTCTGGAGGGATTTGACAGTAAGTCCTGCCTCTGCTCTATCTCCACCTGACGGGTATCAGCGAGTCTCTGACCTTCCTTCTTGTCGGCCGGAGGCTCTCGGGGTTCGGGGAGGATGCAGGAGCAGAACAGGGACACCAGGGGGAGCTCCCGCATCTTCTCTCTGTACGCTGCAACACGCAGAGAGAAACACATGAGGAGACGCTGCAGGAAGCAGAACAGAGTCAGCGAGCAGCAAACGGTGGAGCTTTACCTGCCAGAGTCATCGTGCTGCTGCTCCAAGACACTGTGGTGAGGTAGAGTCCAGTCCTGAGGACACACATGGAGACACAACAGAGCTCATCAGGAGACCTGCTGCAGGAGCCACACACAGAAAACTGGTACAACATCTGCAGCTTCTCTAAACTGTAGCTCATCAAAATAAAGCAGGTTTTAAACGAGTCTCAGAATATCTGTGGCTGGGACTCAGAGGTCAGGTTTTACTCATGAGGCAGCTTCTCTCTGCGTCACTCCGCCTAAAATGAGACGTTTTCCATCCAGCAGCTGCGACTGCTTCACCTCAGGAGATTAAAATATTCCATCTGAGGTGTGACGGATGAATCAGAGACACGACTCGCTGCAGGAGTCGACCTCCAGACCTCAGCGTTCACCCGCAGCAGCAGGTTTGATTCACAGACTGACTCATGTAGAAACTCTGACTGTCCTCTCATTAAGTCATCTGCAGAACTGTTTCCATCGATGGTTTCATGTCTGCAGCATCCAAACGCTGCTGAACGCTCAAGTTTCACTCCCAAAAACACACAAAGAGATTCACAGATCCACATCTATCTCCTTAAACTACAAACACTAAACATCCGACAGGAAACAGAGAAACGCTGCAGCTCCTCACTTTTCAGTTCATTTCTAATAACTGCAGAGAAACTGTGAAAAACCTCATCTGCTGCAGAACAGACGTCACCTTTCAAAGACAAACACGACGTTAAACCTGCAGCTGCTGCACAAACACAAACAGCAGCAGCTTCGGTTTCCTCGACCTTCAACTTATTCAGTGCAGAGACGTGAGCGTTCCAGGAACTCCTTCAAGTCTGCAGAATCCAAACCAACACATTCATCTCCTCAGACTTCATCCTCAGCCTGAACAAGAGTCCAGGAACACAAACAGCTTCGGCTTGTAAACAGACAAAAGCAGCAAATCTGCACTTTTCTCACATTTGTGCAGTTTTTCTGCAGAAAAACAGTAAAAGTCTGAATGTGTTGTGAAAAACAGCAGCAGCTTCTCCACTGTTTCCTAAAACTCAAACAAACCCTGAAGTCCTGAAATCACTTCTGATTGTCGGCATCTCTGTATTTATTTAATCATCTACATCTGCAGCCTGCAAACACCCACATCGATCATCTGAACAACAAACTGCAGATCAAAACAGATGAAAGTTCAAAGCTTCTGCAGAAAAGCAACTAAAACATGAAGCTGTTAAACATCCTGAGCTACCTGATGTGGTGACTCTGGGTGTGTGTGTGTGTGTGTGTGTGTGTGTGTGTGTGTGTGTGTGTGTGTGTGCACTCAGCGATGATGTCATTGTTGCCAGTAAACGCATCACCTTCTGCAGAGACGAGCAACTCGCACCAAACACCAAACTCAACATGAAAGCATCAAAAAACAGCAGAAAAAGACGAGACCAGCTGAAACAAAAGATGCATTAAAGACAATAAAAGCAGGAAAACAAAGAGAAGCTGCAGATGAGTGGACGTGAAGCAGAACCGTTTGGACCACCTTCCACCTGCTGAAGCTTCACTTTGTTCTGAGCTGCAGACAACAAACAGCACCAAGAGGAATAAACCAGGTTTAAATGTGATGAGCAGAAACTCACCCTGCAGCGACGCTCGTCTTCGTCTCTCTGAAGATCTGCAGCTCAGCAGCATCAGCACCACACAGCAGCCGCTGCATGACATCACCACGCAGCCCTCTGATTGGCCGGCAGGGATACAGGGCTGTGATTGGTCCAGCAGGGCGGAGGCAGCAGCAGCAGGAGGAGGACGAGGAGGGGGAGGATGAGGAGGAGGAGGCTGGTTTCAGAGGAATCCTCCTCGTTGCCGACTGAGCGGAGGATTTTACTGGAACAACTTAGTGAGTTACTGGAAACAGCACGAAGCACGAAGCACTCAGAGAACAGACGGAGGAGGAACACCTGGACAGGCCTCACCTGTGAAGTTCTGATCCGAAGCAGCTCAACACTGAGCCACATGAACGTCTGTGCAGGTGAAGAACTGATGTTTTCTAGCAGAACATCTGCAGATGAAGCAGCTGCAGCTTCCACTGAGCTCAAAGAACAGTTCTGGTCAAAAGAAAAACTGAAAACACAGTTTGAGTATCTGCAGCAGGAGTTCAGCTCATTTCTGTCTCCAGCTCAGTGACTGAAGCCGGTTTGACTCATTAAATACAATAAATGAAGCTTCACAACTTATCACAGCCACAGCTAGGCTAATAGCATCCTACGCTAACCACTAGCATCTGTAGGAGTAACACAAGCATGCCTAGGATAACAACACATTAGCATCCCTATGCTAATGACTAGTATACTTAGATTAATAGCTAGCATCCCAAATGTAGCAGTTAGCAATTCGAAGCCAGTCACTAGCATATCTAGGTGGCAACAAGCATCCCTTGGCTAGCAACATGTCACTTGCATCCCTACACTAATGACTAGCATCTGTAGGAGCATCACAAGCATTCCTAGGCTAGCAATATGCCACTAGCATCCCTATGCTAATGAGTAGCATACCTAAATTAACAACTAGCATCCCAAGTGTAGCAATGCAAGGCTAGCCACTGGCATATCTGGGTGGCAAAAGTTGTTAGCATCCCTCGGCTAGTCACTAGCAACCACACAGTAACAACTTGCATCCTTACGCTAATGACTAGCATCTGTAGGCTAGATACTGGCATCCCTAGAGTAACAGCTAGCATCCAGAGTGTAGCAGCTAGCATTCCCAGGCTAGTAACTGCTAGTGCAGAACAACCTACAGAAAGTGTAGCGTGCTAAGCTAGCAGTTCCTCTGTGTTCAGAGCATTTTAAACATCAGTATCACGGTCAGTCTGGTTCTTTTATTTGTGAGAAGCTAAAATCATGGTCATGTTGGTTTTTTGGGGTTTTTTTCAGCTAAATCGTTCTTTTCAGTTTCTGTTGCTGCTGATGTGCAGCTGCAGGTCAACCAAGGCTTTTATTTAAAATTTTAAAAAACAAAAACCCTCCCAGAACCCTTAAACCAGAGCAGTGGTGTCGGACGGACTCCTTGTAAATGTGTTGTTGTTCTGTTATGTTCTGGAAACGGTTAAACGAGTCAAAGCAGAACTTAGAAACGAGCTGCAGAAGAGTTTGTGAACCAGAGAAACTCATCAGACAGATTAAATGATGAATGAGACGTTTATCTGCTGCGATCCGCCCTGTTCTGGCTCCTCGGGTCGGTGTGGTTCTGAGGAAATGTCAGCGCTATATATAAAGTCTGACTACGACGTGTTGCTCATCCTCAGAGCTGAACGCCTCCATCTGTCGCTGATTCACAGCCAAACAGTCTGTCGGCCTCGTTACACCGACTCACTGAGGAGCTGCTGGAGTAAAACGCTTCGGTACTGATCCGCCCGATCAGAACCATCACCGGTCAATAAATCACCAGAAAACTGGTCACGAAAGAATGAAAGAGGAGTCAGAAAAACCAAACAGGTGGTGTGTCGGGGCAGAGAGCAGCTCCAGGACTGCAGCTCCCATGATGCACTGCAGCAGCAGAACACAATGTCCTCACAGGTTCCTCACATGAACCATGATGTAATGCAGCTGCAGTGCGTGAGTCCTTCTACCTCTGTGAGGACCGGCGCCACACATTCTCACCAGTCACACACACGCGCTGGAGGAGAAACCGCTGAGATTAG
>NW_007578271.1:244262-247672 GCF_000690725.1 Stegastes partitus
GGGGGGGCGCTGCAGAGAACTGGGAGCGATGACATCACCTCTGAGCCGGGACGGTGAGGTCACTGCCATGAGCTCGACGGTCATGAGGTGATGTCATGGCAACGTGAGCGAGTGAGGATGAGTCAGTGAAGTGAAGCTGAGGTCAGACAAAGACGAGAGCAGGAGTTTGTTAAAGGTTAGCAGAAGGTTAGCTAAAGGTTAGATTTAGGTTGCAGGGCGGGTCAGAGTGAAGTGGTCCTGTTCCTGTGTCTCATTGGACAGCAGAACACAGAATAAACATCAGTCTGTCACACAGTGACATGCACACAACAAGAAACACACACGAAGCTACGCAGCAGACAGACAGCAGCAGCATCGATGCAGAACCGTAGGAACACATCAATGATCCCAGAGAACGATGAGTCCAGTCCTACAGAGCATCACTGCTCAGCTCCGTCTACATTCAGGATAAATGCCGGTGATAACCATGTCATAGAAAGATTCAGTTCAGTTTTAATGTTGATTTCGAAGCTTCAAACCCCCAAAGAGCCAAAACCACGACTGAATGAACCTGAACTTAGAGGCTGCACATTTATTTATTCTTTGGGCTTTTATGTGACAGTGAACAGAGGAAGGAGCTGCAGCAAAGGGCCATGAGCAGGACTCGAACCCATGACCTCCACATCGGGGACTGCAGCCCCTGTACCTGGGACGCCAGCTCAGCCAGGTGAGCTGTAGCGGCGCCCTGGATACAAATTTTAAACTAATTTCTTAGCCGACAGTTAGCATTGCTGTCAATCAATAATCACATGTTTCTAAACACCGTTGGCCGTTTTTAACTGCTAGCTAGCATCAGGCTAACATCTAGCACTGCTCTAAGTTGACTTGTTCTAAGAACGTGAGCTCCGGTCTGAAGGCGTCGACACCACAGAGGTCTTCGTCATGGTGTCTAGCTACAGACCGACTCCTTCCACGTCCACGTGTCCTCGGGGGTGTTATCATTAGTGTTATGCTTCTTATTATTATTCTTATTAGAAGTCTTGGATGTCTGCAGCTCGTGACTGTGGCGACTGTTTGAACGCTAACAACACCGACCGCTTGTCAGGAAAACAAAAGAAACGCTCGTTCAGACTCTGGCCACACCTGAACAACATCCAGTTATGGATGCTAATGGCTCCTGAAGGAGTCAATGCAGGACCAGTGAAGGACTTGAATCTGTACATGCTGGACATCAGCAGCAATCACATCAACACGGTGCTGCAGTTCTGATCGTCTGCAGTCAGTGTGGGTTTATATCGTACAAACAGAATCCTCTCTGCTGCTCTCAGTCGATGCTGATTCAGGATAAAGTCCTGACCATCAGCTGGATCAGGACGTTTTATGTTTAAAGCCACGCACCGGGAACATCTCAGAACTTTCCCTGCCTCGACTGGACCTCCAGGCCTTTTAGATGCTCAGATGAGCTGCAAACTGTTCCAGTGTTTAAGAACAAACAGAACACATTGCAGTGTGAGCGCTCGTCTGTCAGTAGTTCTGCTCATGACAGAACCTGAAGAACCTGATGATGTCAATCTGGATGTTTGTCTTCTGTTCTGCTGATGCTGCAGCTGTAATGATGCACGCTGCAGGATGAATGAAGGTCTACTGTTTGAACTGGGCTGTTCATCGCTGTCGTATTTACCTTTTAAAGCCTGATGATCCTGTCGGTCTGTTTCTAGTATTTTATCTATAATCAGGTTTTTCTGGTTTCATCCCGACGTGATGCAGAAATAAACACAAGAATGAATCTACAGCCAGAATCGGGCTTTTCTGCATCGTGAGGGCTTTAATTTGAGGAGTTTCTGATTGCAGGCGCCCAGATGAATTAACGGGACGGTTCGTGCTGATCCAGTTGGAACCGGTCCGGCTCCAGCATGAATGAACAGTTGGACTCTCAGCTGCAGTCGTGTCGGACTCGAGGCGTCGTGACAGAGAGAGAGAGCCGCGTCCGTGGGCTGAAGACCGGCTGAATCATCAGACCGAGTCCGTCCACACGCTGAGCGAGCAGAGAGCGGCACAGCGCCACCTATGGGCCGGCAGCTGGACCCGCCGCACTGAGGTGTGAGACGGAAACATCACGCTGGAGAGAAAACAGACATGTGCTGGAAAAATAGGAAACAAAACATCAGAAGTAAAAAGAGAAGAACTTCAAGGAAAAAACCACAGCAGGTGTTGGTTCTGTGAGACTGAAGGATTCCTCCTCCAGAACTTCTGCTCTCAGCAGTTTGGTCAACATCAGTTTCAGTATCGTGTCATATTTCAGTTTCATGTGCAACATGGGCCTGCAGGTGTCTCAGTGGTTAGCACCGTGGCCTCACAGCTAGAAGGTCGCCGGTTCACGTCCCGCTGAGGACACCCGGGATCTTCCTGCGTGGAGTCTCCATGTTCTCCCCGTGCAGCGTGGGTTCTCTCCGGGTTCTCCGGCTTCCTCCCACAGTCCAGAAACATACTGAGGTTAATTGGTGATTGTAAATTGTCCGTAGGTGTGAATGTGAGTGTGCTTGGTTGTCTGTCTCTAAGTGTAGCCCTGTGATAGACTGGTTACCTGTCCAGGTGAACCTGCCTTCACCCTGAGTCAGCTGGGATAGGCTCCGCCCCCCATGACCCTGGTGAGGATTGGATGGATGAATGTTTAATTCTGTCTGCACCCACTAGAACTAAAACTGAACAAACCACATGATGCCTGATTTCTGCATGTAGTCACACATGGAGCTGGTGTTTCCTCACAATCCTGCCGTCACCTTCAGGTTCTGCTGGACACACTGGTTCTGTCACAGGAACATGGAGTAACATCCTCTGACAGCACATACAGCAGCGATGCTACCACGTCCACAAACATCCGACCAGAGTTTACGCTGCTTCTGAGAGTTACCAGCTCGCTGGATCATTCAGGTTTTTGCCAACAGTCCAGTTTAAGTCGTTTAACTTTTAGTATCTGACAACACAGAGTCCCAGTCAGAAATAAAACACACCTCATGACCATAGACCAGCTGCAGTACCTGGTTGTTCCACCAGGTGGAGCCTCTTCCTGTTTAGTCCTGTAGAGACCAGAGGAGGCGTCTACAGACTACAGCTCCTGGTGGCAGCAGAGAGCATTGTGGGAGTTTAGCAGCAACGGGACCATGACAGAGACTCTGAGGAGGTTCAGGACCTCCAAGCAGAGCTCAGGTGTTTAAGACAAACTGGATCAACAGAGTTCCTGAATCACAGCAAAGATGGAACAGACCTGAGTGAGAATCAAGTCATGTGACTGAAACATCAACATCTGAGGTTCTGAACTATGAGTTAAGGTCAGTGGGTTATTGAAGTATATTGAGCTTCAAGTCAGAGTTTTTGGTGTCACGAAGCTGGCTCTCCTTTGTTACCTTTTTTCTCCACGGTAACCGATGCTG
>NW_007578271.1:247957-252219 GCF_000690725.1 Stegastes partitus
TAGTCCAGACATTACGGTACACGTTTCTTTATTACGGTGTTTGTGTTGTTTTTGTATGAAAGCGTTTCTTCTCTCACCGCTGTGGTCGATGTCGTCCGTGTCGCTGTCGTCTTCCTCCTCCTCGCCGTCGTCAGGGTTACCACGTGTCATGATGAGGTCACTGGGCCCGGCGATGTCAGCTTCCTCTGTGGACAGGAAGTCAATCGGCCAGTTACAACAATAAAAGCCTGAATGACGCGTGTTATTTCTGGCGGGCGGTCAGTGGGTTTACCGGCGGGCGGCGTCGGCGTCATGTCGACAGCTCCCAGGTCCTTCCTCAGGCGCTCCAGCTGCTGCTGCTGCTTCCTGCTCTGAGCCTCCGTCTGCAGGACGCGAAAGCAACATGGAGACACGTGAGGACGCACAGAGGAAGAAGAAACACGAGAAAGAGAAGAAGGAAGAGAGACTCACCAGCTGTCTGCGGAGTCTCTCATACTCTGGTCTGTATTCTCTGAGGACGCAGAATTCAGTGATCAGCAGTTTATCAAGAGCTTTAATCTGAGCTCAGCACAAACTTAAAGAGCAACAAAGTCCGAGCGGAGAAGAAGAAAGAACTTTTAAAACACGACTGTATGAATGTCATTACATTAAATGGCAAAGTGGACAAACGAGGTGCGTTTCTGAGGAGCTCGTGTTCTGTTCTGGTTCATCAGGAAGTCATTGAGCAGCTTTTTGTTCCTGTTAAACGTCTACAAACTTAAAAACTCAAAGTCATCATCAAACATTCTGGTGGATTAATGGTAGCAGCTGGACTGATTGAGTCCCTTGAAGACGTTCCACCTTCATCCAGGAGGCTTCTTCAGCTCTGACTGACTGGTTGGGAGTTCCACATCCTGATATCCTGAAGGAGACGTTAACACCTGAGTTTGGGTTTTAATTGGGGGTTTGTTGCTCCTCCCCCTCGTTATGTGACTCGTTAGTGCTCCTCCTGACACAGAGGGGTTCGTTAGGGTCTCTGTGTCTAGGTGTGGATGTGGTTCCATCTTCCTGAGGAGAGATCTTCGGACTGAACTGTAACAGGTGAGAGGTGATGCCTGCCAACAAACCTCCAGCTGGAACCCAAACTCAGGTGTTAACGTCTCCTTCAGGATATCAGTATGTGGAACTCCCAACCAGTCAGTCAGATCTGATGAAGCCTCCTGGATGAAGGTGGAACGTCTTCAAGGAACTCAAGCAGGTCCAGCTGCTACCATTAATCCACCAGAAGAACCAGGACCTGGAGGACTGGGAACCTTCACAGACTTCTCATCTAACAGACTCCTGAAGTGGACCAGTGGGTGGAGCCTCCTGTTTCCTTCACTCACCTGTCGTACTCCTCGGCAGCGTCCTCCACCTGAGCGAACAGCTGGTCCAGTCCACTTCCGGTCACCGCGGACACGCCCACCACCTGCAGACAGACAGAACGTCTGGACCAGTCAGCAGCAGCGAGAGCAACATGTGATCATCGTTTTAAGGGTTTACAGTTTACAGCTTTACAGAACCGGTCTGTGTCGGTCCTCGTACCCTCAGGTTGGTGTAGAACTCGTCCAGGACCAGGCTCATGGATCGGGTCAGGTTGCTCACATACGAGGTTTCCTGGTTCAGAGCGTCCTGGAAAACCTCAAAGTCCTGCATCCACTCGACGGCGAAGCTGTGATCGATTATATCGGTCTGAAAAAGCAGCAACAACAACAGGTGAAACAACAACAACAGGTGGAAGAACAACAACAACAACANAAAATACCTCAAAGTGGGTCCGAAATTTTAAGAAGTTTCCAAAATTACTCAAAAATTCATCAAAACGACCCAAAATTGATCAAAATTATTTTTAAAAAATTGACTAAAATGCCACAAAACGTTTCAAGAATGACACAAACTTCACTCAGTTTGTCCAGAACGACAAACAAACAAACAAAAACCAGTCGTAAATGAGTTAATAACGAAACAAGATGAATTAAAAATGATCCAGTTGATTTCATAAGCAGCTGGTAGCAGCAGTATTATGGGATGGATCACCGTGGTAACAGTCTCATGTCTATGACACAGAGTCATAGAAACAATCACTGGTACCCTGGATGTGGTTCTGGTTCTGATCAGTCACCAGAAGAAACTTTACAAAGTGCATTCTGGGTAAACTTTCCAGGCTCATATCAGCATGTGTGGTGGTAGTGGGTCAGAACCAGTTCTAGACGATGGAAGGTCTCCTGAACGTCTTCTGTGACGTATTTTCATCTCAAAACTGCAAATTCCCCCAAAAGACGTCGAGTTTACGTGTCTGGAAGCAGAATCAACGTGTTTCTGACTGGACGCTGAAATGAAGACCAGCTGCTGTAGACCTGTACCGGATCATCTGGTTCTACCAGCAGCTTCTAGAAGAGACCACAAAAGTCTGGTATTCAACACATGCACCTGACGATGTGTAAAAATATGGTAACACACGACTGAGCTGAGTTTGTGAACCAGCAGATGATCCAAACTGAACTATCGACGCCTCAAAGAGGACATGAAGGAGGCTACAGCACAGAGACGGGCCTGGAGACCAGAACACTGAACGGATCCACCAAGAAGCACAAAGACGGAGCATGGCAGCTCCATGACGGTGGGAGTGACGTCAGACTGGACCTCCTTCCTCATGAAGCCACTCAGGACAGAACGGTTTTCCTCCTTCAGGCTAATTCAACACACTGAGACAACAAGCTCTGGAGCGGTTCTGTTAGCGTCCACCTGAGAACATCCAGATCCAGTCAGAGCTAAACGCCTCCAGATGTGAACTCTACAACTAACAAAGACGAATGGACACGGAGGAAACATCTGGACTTTTATTCTGCACATTATAAATCCTTTCAGTGCTTCGAAAACAAAAGTCTACATGAAATATAAAAATATAGATTTGTCTTTGAGGGGAAGAGCAGCCAATCAGCTCCTCGGAGTGAGTGAGGTCACGGGTCACCTGATCAGACAGGAAGTCCAGGTTTACTTTCCTCCCATCGCACCTGAACATCAGCGACAGAAGGACCTGCTGCTCCAGGTAATAGTCTGTACCCACGCAGGGAACCGCTCACCTGCAGGCACTGCTGTCCTGCTGGGGGTCAGGGGTCAGGGGGCATCGCACACTTCCTGTTCCGGACCTGAACCACTTCCTTCCTCTCCTTCAGGAAGTTTCCAAAGGCGTCGCTCTCTTTGCTCTCCTCCGTGACTGAAAATCACACGTTGACGTTTTAGTTTCCACAAAGTGACGACATTTTTACTCACGTTAACCAAAACGTCGCTGCAAATTACCGTAATGTCTGGACTAGAAGCTCCTACTTCATTCACACACTTTGAACGCTGCGGCTTAAACAACGATGAGACTAATTTATGGATTTTCACGAATTCACCTCGAGACCAAAGTGAGGCTGAGAGCGACGACGACAGAGAGACTGAGGAAGTGATGAAGTGATTCTGAGGCTGTTCAGCTCCTGAAGACACTGAAGAAGACGACTTTAGTGGTTTTAGTGCAGGAGGAAGATGAAGATAACCATCAGTGACTTTTCCTGGTAGCTGCTGGAGTTTTATTTCCTTAACCAGCCGTGTTACAGGAAGNTAATCAGCTGTCAGAGTGTCTATCAGTAGAACTTTCCCTGAGCTGAGCATCTCTTGCTGCCTGTGGTCCTCCATGTTCTCTGAGTTCTCCAGAGTTTGTGTTTTGTAAATGCTGAGTGGGTCCAGAGACTGTGGAGGATGTTTGGGTCCGTTCTCCCGGCCCGGTTTGGATCCTCACAGGAGATTATTGTGTAAAGCTCCCAGATATCAGAGCCTCCACGCAGCCTGTCAGGGAGCGAAGCCGTTTCCTCGCGCTCTGCTTTCTTGTCCTTCACAAAGCGGAGATGAGTCAGCCTCGGCCCGACCACGCTGCTGCCGGTTCCAGCGATGTGGAGGCGTCAGAACCGAGCGGCGTGTTGGCAGATGGTCGGCAGGCGGAATCCATTCAGAGAGAAAAGACATGAATGAAGCCGAGCCGCCGTTAGAGACAATGGGCTGCTGACAGATCGGTACCCAGCGATCACAACAGAACCCACAGCTGGTTCTGAAGTGGCCGAGTTTACAGTCGCTGTGCAGATTAACAGCAGCTCAACAGTAAAGATCCCACATGGTTGTAGGTGGACGAAATATCAGCCACTCTTCACCAGAACACCTCCACCCACCGTGACCCGCAGAGACGGCAACGGGTCAGACCACGGAGAACCAGTCAGTCCTCCAGAACC
>NW_007578271.1:254484-258197 GCF_000690725.1 Stegastes partitus
GAACAACAACAACAACAACAGGTGAAACAACAACAACAGGTGGAAGAACAACAACAACAGGTGGAAGAACAACAACAACAGGTGAAACAACAACAGGCGTCCTCACCTTGTTCATGACCACGATGAACGGCAGCCTGGTCTTGTAGAGGATACTGGAAAACACAAACAGAATCTATGATTGGATCTTCGTTCTGATCAGTTCCATGTTCTGCTCTTTGACTCGGGTCAGTCTGCGGTTTGATTATTTCTGCACAGAGCAGCTGATCGGCAGCTTTATCAATGTTCTGATCGATCACACGCATCGACTGGTGACGTTTTCTGATGAGACCTTTTACACAAAATGATGCAAATGACCAAAAGACACATGAAACTCCTACAAACAGATGAAGAATCAAAACTAAAATTAAAAAACACATTTAAAGAAATCTTAAAGACGTACACGGAGTCACCAGAACGGCACGAAACATCCACAACAGGAGGAAGAGTCACCACAGAAAGGACAAAGCTACACAACAGGACTCAGATCTGCCCTGTGACACGCAGGAGGACTCGTCTTTCACTAACACCTGTCACGTCGCCATGACAACAGTCCAGTTGCTGAACACCTGGACAGGTTCTGCTGGATCCTCTGTAGACAGAAATACTTTATACTTGTTGTGTTTTTAAAGGTTTGGGAGGAAACGAAGTATCCGTCAGCAGCGAACTATGAAGCACGAGTGTGTTACAGACAGTCTGCAGTCAGGCAGCGCCCCCTGCTGGAGCACCGACGCCACTGCTGTCAACACACAGAGTCAATGGTCTCTTTACTCAGCAGCATTCAGGAGAAGAGCAGTGGGAATAGAGAATGAAAAGCTGCTGGATGAACCTCACGTCACCGCCGTCGCCTTCACAGACGGTCTGTGTCCATAAAACACCTAAAAAACTAAACTCTGAATCAACACAAAAACACACAAAATCGGGGGAAAAAAGACAAAAAGTGGTAAAAAAAATCACTAAATCAGAAAACATCTGACTTCCTAGAGCTGCATTCAGTCTGAGGTCCTCATGTTAGTGGAAAAAGGATCCACAAAGTCAGCAGAAACATGTGAACCTGTTCTCCGACGTTCTGCCTCCAAACACAAAGACACAAACACACACAAACACACGACTCCGTGTCCTAACCTTCCTGCGTCCCGTGTTGTAAACGACACGCCGACTCACCTGCAGGCGTACAGCATGTTGGACATGAAGGTGACGGGGCTGACGCTGCGAGACGTGTCCATCACGTAGATCACCACACACGGGAAGGACGACGCCTGCAACACACACACACACGCACGCTAACGTCATACGTGACTCAAACACACACGGCTGGATGTGGATGCGTGGCGTGAATACGGGTCGACCCACCAGCGCCTCCGTGATGATGGTTCCGGACGCCGACCAGGTGAACACCTCGATCTGACCCGGGGTGTCGATCAGAACGTACCTGGAGAGAAACGCAGGTGAGGCTGAGGTGACACACTGAACTGGTAGAGTACATAGAAGCTGGAATTAAACCAGTTTAAACCAATTAATGAAACCAGACATTCAGGATGTAAATAAGCGTCACAATTAGGGATTTATTTAAGGAAAAGGAGGGAAGGAAGTGCATTTAATTTACAGAGTTGTAAAAATAAATGCAGCATTATGAAATAATTAAAAGCAGGTATTTTGAAATGTCAGTTTAAAGAAAAGATTTACTCTTACATGTATTTACATATTTATCACCACATTTACTCATTTCAGTGTTTATTTCACAGCGCAAATATTTATTAGTGAATTTATTTATTTTTTCACAGCGTTCCGTAAACGATATCAGAAACCTTAACATCGGATATCAGCCAGACATGTTAATATCGTGCATCACTGCCAATGAGCAGGAAACAGTCGTGTGTGTAGATCAGCAGAGTTCTGGTTGAATTTAATCCATCAGAGAAGTTCTGAACTCAGCTGGAGATTACTTTCAGTCTGATCTTGATGCAGGTTTGTATTCTGTTCAGTCCAACGTGAAAGTGCGCTAAAGACGTTTTGTCCTAATTGTGATGGTACGACTCTATCTGGATACTAACCGGTGATTCTGCTGCTTCTTCTCGATGAACTGCATCACCTGAACGGCACAAACGCACACAGTCAGACAACAGGAAGCACCGTCTCCGGCCCGGACACCAGCTGAAGTCGGGTTTGTTGTAACGCTGCTGCAGCAGCTCAGACACGGTGTCCAGAAGACGCAGTTCTGCACTAAAGCTGGCGTCCAGGTGCTGCAGCATCATTCACAGTCAAACTGACCAACTCCTGCGTCAGTGTGTCGGGTTTAGCATCAAAACAGAGCGAGCACACTGCCCCCATCAGGCCAGACTGGGAAATAAACGTCTCACGCTCTTAATGAAGCTGAAGGTAAACAGTGTGGAGACACCAGGGAGCTTCACTCAGCGACGCAGATGGACTAAACTGTGTGCTGTGAAGACGCTGCTCACCGCACAGGTTTAATTTAAGGGTTAATTAAACCGTTTACTGCAGAACTAGTGGCCTGAAAAACACACCAAACTATCCAGATAAACAACAACAACAACAACAACAACAGAGCTGCCTACAGAGGATCCAGGTTGGTCTGTTGGATGTATGTTTTTGTAGCTGTTAATTAGTTTATATAGTTAATTACTATAATTAATGGTGCTGTAGGGTGCTGCTTTACATTTAAATTAATGATCTCAATAATTAACAATGAAAGTCCTTAAAATGAATTGGAGTCACTTAAAGGAGGTTTGAATCAGATGAAATCCCAACATCAGCACCACCACATGCTCGTAACGCCACCATTTATGCTTTTACTTTGTCGCCCCAGTGACAGCGTTGTTTACAGGAAAACACCGAGTGAAGAGCTTGACTTGGATCTACGGAGTCACCTGGTCGAAGCGAGTCGCGAACAGGTTGAGCGACGTCACGATGCCGCCGTTGGGTCCGAGTCCGTACTGCTTCATCACCTCCTTGTAGTTCACCGTGTCCCTGATGTCTGCAGACAGAAGGACAGACTGAGGAACCGCAGCAGCTTCACGAAGGAACCAAAAGCTACAGGTCCAAGTCGTTAGCCGAGTGTCGCTTTAACTCTGGACTCTAAGACCATGTTTTGTTGTTAACTGATGATTTGATGCAAAATCAGTGACGATGTTCATGTTAGAAAATAAACAGTTTAAACCAGCTTATTAATAATAACTACAGCAAGAATAATCATCTGATTTTACACAGAACTTCCTAAAATATATAAATATATACAATATAAAATAACAGAAAACGCATTCAAGCATCAGGTTCTAAAAGGAGGCAAAAAAGAAAAAAACTCTGTGGTGGATAAACACTGGTGCCGCATGTGACCAGCTGCCGTCCAGTAAGTAGACGGGTCCTCACCGATGTTAGCAGGGAAGGGGACCTCATGCACGGCCGGGTCCAGGTTGATGACGTACGGAGGAGCTTTGTGAGTGTGAAGGTGAGCCGTCAGCCGCTGCACAAACACAACAAACACTGAGGTCACAACAAACAAACAACGCATCCGACGCCAGAGGGAAGAGCTACGAGGCCGGACCAGTGGGTTGTCAGGTACGCTGAGCTAAAGACCTGGCAGTGTCACGAAGGTGGCTCTCTTTTAACCTGCTAGGTCTCCATGGTAACTGATGCTGCGGAGCTAGGTCTCCATGGTA
>NW_007578271.1:258319-265621 GCF_000690725.1 Stegastes partitus
GCTAGGTCTCCATGGTAACTGATGCTGTGGTGCTAGGTCTCCATGGTGTTAGCCCGACAGCTAGCCCTACAGTTAGCCAATCCTCCCCTAGATGAGTTTCTCAGCCATAGTTTCCGGTATCTGAGCTTGAATTATGTTGAACCTACTTTATGAACCATGATTTGAACAAAGTAAGTCAGACGAACTAAAATAATTCTGGCTTATTTGGCAAACTCACTTTATGGACAGTCAATCTAATCTAATCTAATCCAGGTGACCTGGGACACCCGCTAGCCTGACATACATGTATTCTGGTCCAGTTCAACAGCTTTCATTCAGCTGCTTAGTTCAGTTTTAAAAGGATCCATTCCGTCCTGAACCTCTGAACCCACCGGTCCGCTCGGAGCCGGACTATGTGCTGAAGTCCTGCAGGGACACAACGACACGTTTTACATGTGAAGCTCCAACAACTAGACGGAGCCGCACTGATCAGAACACGAACCAGAAGATAAAAACACACAGACCGGGAGGCTAACGCATGCAGCTAGCTGCCGTTAGCCTCTCCTGCTAGCGGAGCCGGACTCACCTGGACGAAGGTGGTTTTCCCGGAGCCCGCCATGCCCAGCACGATCAGACACACCGGCTTGTCCCGGGCAGCGGCCGCCGGTGCTGCTCCGTCCCCTCCAGCCGCGGAGCTCTCCGGTAAAACCGCCTCAGCATCGGGACTCTGCGCCGCAGCCGCCATGTTGCTTGACGTTATGACAACCGGCTGCCGTCAGGAAGCAGCTGCTGTCGTAAAATGGAGGCTGGAGGGGAAGCAGCTGTGGTTCATAAAGATGTTGAATAATGTTAAAATACGCCAGATGAGGAAACTATAATACAGCATTAATATAAGATGCTCAGACTCACATATGCTGACATATGATGGGTCATGTTTGAACGTATATATATATATATATATATATAAATAAATAAAAGGTAATATCGGCCTTTGTTTATCTCATAGTGGAGACATTCACTGTGCTGTCAGCAGCAGCACAGTTACACACATACTAGCAAGAAACATTTACATATAAGAAATTGTGCAAACATACGTATAAAATTACACATAAAAAAGAACAGTGCAGCACAGAATATAAAAATGAGGATATAAGCGAGATAGAAAATAAAGAATAGAGATACAACAATAATAATAATGGGCTGCAGGTGTCTCAGTGGTTAGCACCGTCGCCTCACAGCTAGAAGGTCGCCGGTTCATGTCCCGGTGAGGACACCCGGGATCTTCCTGCGTGGAGTCTCCATGTTCTCCCCGTGCAGCGTGGGTTCTCTCCGGGTTCTCCGGCTTCCTCCCACAGTCCAGAAACATGCTGAGGTTAATTGGTGATTGTAAATTGTCCGTAGGTGTGAATGTGAGTGTGCTTGGTTGTCTGTCTCTAAGTGTAGCCCTGTGATAGACTGGTTACCTGTCCAGGTGAACCTGCCTTCACCCTGAGTCAGCTGGGATAGGCTCCGCCCCCCATAGTGAGGATTAAGGTGTAGAGATGATGGACGGATGTTTTAGCTGGTTTTTGTCTTTATCTGTGTCAGTGTATTAAGGTGGACGTGTCTCCTGTGTCATCCTGAGGTGTACATTTCTGCACCAAACACCAAACAGAGGAGACACAACATGACAGAAACCGTTTTATTGCTGGTGAAAGTGCACGGTTACAAACGAGGTGAGTGTTTGAGACAAGCAGCAGTCGGCGAGGCTTCCACAGAATTAACTAAAATTAAAAAAAACACTGTGACCGAAAACTAATTTGTTCGGTTAAAGTGACGTTTTTCTCCTCCACAGCATTAACAAACCCAAACATGGAGCTTCACCACAACAGTACATCCAGTCACATTTTACTTTTCACAGGTGAGTTCTTGTGCAGCAGAGGGCGGCGGTTTGCCTTTTAAAACACACTTCACAGTAATCATC
The DNA here is from genome assembly GCF_000690725.1 of Stegastes partitus. Lineage (NCBI taxonomy): Eukaryota > Metazoa > Chordata > Actinopteri > Pomacentridae > Stegastes > Stegastes partitus. Next base: position 260,262 of record NW_007578271.1, read on the forward strand.
TGCATTAACTCCGACCATTATAACACAAATAAATAAAAAAAATGAATACAAAAATATAATATAAAAAGCCAAATATAATAATGAAACAAAAAACTCAACAAAAACTGTCGATAATTTCTACATGAAAAACACAAACTACAGTGTCTTCAGTTCATCTGCGTGCACATAAAGTGTCTAATACTGTCCTATCCAGGACACAGTTAGCTTAGCTTAGCATAAAGTAGTTTGGATTTAACAAGCAACATGGGATCAACTGTAAAAGGTCGCTGTAGTCTGAGCTCCGCTGGAATCTCATTCAAGGTGCAAAACATGAGACAATTTGGGGAAAACTGACGTTTTGTCTCTGACTGAAACGAAGCAACACTCTGTAATGCTTCAGTCACACATCGGAGAAGAACAAATTATTATTTATGGAAAACACAGACTTTAGTCGTGGACGTTATTCACAGTTCTGACCGGTTTTTAGTTTAGTGTTAACATGTAAATTTTTTTATTTTATTTTCTCTGATTTGATTGAAAACAGAAACAGAGAAAGCGTTCAAAATAACTTAAAAACTATTTTCCATTTTTATGTCCTTAAAATAAATGTTTTTCTTTCAAATAACAGCAAATATCTGTGAAGCAACAATATTTGTTTTTGCTGGTTTGAATACAGTCTGGAACAAAAAACTCATGTATTTTCATGGACAAACCTGGAGGAGCGCAGATTACAATCTCCTACAAAATACAGATTTTTATTTACAGTTTTGACCTGTTTGTTGTTGTTTTACAGTAAACATGTGAATGAATAAAGTTTTCTGTATGGTATCTGTAATTTCACGAAACAGGCAGAATCCATACAGGAGGAGTAAATAGTTAAAACGATCACAGCGAGTTGTGTCATGAATTCAGTTTTTGTCCGCGTCATGTTGATCAGTGCTGGTGTCCCTACAACTTGTAGAAACTTTTTAAAAGTACCTTAAAGTAACTCCAGCCTGGAACGATGCTACAGAAATAAAGTTTAGTATCATAACATCTGTCATATAAAAAATTACACACGAGGACCACATTACAGCAGATCCACATCTAAAACAGCTGTTTTCGTTAAAATCGTCTTATTTGTAAAGAAAATGTTTGGGAGCCACTGAACTAAACAGGCTTCTGTGTGTACAGTAGTGAAAACTGCAAAATGATAAAAATTCACAGTTTCATATGAAAGAATCAGAGTGGTTTGTCTACTTCTTTCTAACAGAGTCTAGTTATTCTAAACAGCCTAGCAAATTTCTATTGTTTCCAGTCCTTATGCTAAGCTAAGCTAAGCTAGCTGCCGCTGGCCTTAGCTATTCACTTGTTGCCTTTGTGGCCTAAAGTGAACCTACAATCTTTGATTGGTTTCACATTGATCAGAATGTGGAGACTATAAAAAGGTGTGAAAGCATCTCCTGGAAGGTTTAACCTGAGTTAAACCTGCAGCTCGCTCTGTTATACCGCGTTAGCTACAAACCGCAGAGCAGCGTAATGAATCTGAGATATCTGAGGTGAAATGATTTGTATTGTTAGCTGGTTAATGGAAAGGAAGCGTTGCATTTCTAGTGTTAATCTAAGAAGTATTGAACAGAATAACTGAGCAGCATGGGATTATAGTTGATGCTGCCTTTTGGTGCAGCTGGAGTTTCTCACTTGACGCTAACGAAGCTCTTAACTGTTAGCATACTGCGTCAACTGTGGCTCTGAAATGTCGCTCCTGTTTGTGTTTTCCTGATGTGTTTGTTTTATTGATTGAGACAGAAATTAATGGTAATTTTAGCTAAATGCTAACATTAGCATGCTATTACAAGCTTATGGCAGCGCCCCCATGTGGCTGGTCTGGTGACGCAGCGACAGAGCCATGAGGTCGGCACAGGAAGGAGGTCGGGTTGATGAACGTGCTGACAGAAGGCTAAAAGTCAACGTCTCCCTCTAGCGGCTGTAGTGATGACAACGGGCAGCTGTCGCGCCATAGGCCTGGAGGTCGGGGTGGATGGACGGGTTAGAAAGAGACTATTATAGATTAGATTATCAGAAAAATCTGCATTTTTACACTTCCATCCAACTTGTATCTGTATTTATTATTTTCACTATAGTATTTTAAAAATTGATTCTTAATGAAAAAAACTAATTTAAAATACTTTGGCTCTGATGCTGCCGCCTCTCGGTAAAGGTGATCGTGTTTCGCCATAAAGTGATTCGTGCCAGTTTGTATGAAGCTGCTTTTATCTGGTTCAAAGATAAGAAAAATTTCACGTAACCTGAGATAAATCATTTCGCACAGTCATAAAGTCCAAATACCCTGAGCTATATGTCCATCTGTGGCGAGAGAAATGGTTTGTCTTGTAGCTCAATAACCACAGTAGTGTTTTCAGGTCATCAGGTTTGACATTTAGGTGTTACTGCAGTTGAAGCGGTTGCCCGTGTGTGCGGACTTGGTATGTCCAGTTCTGTATTGTTTAGAAACTATTGTGTAATTTAGATTTAGAGATGGATAATATCTAAAATAACACCAACAGCAGCAATGTAAAGAAGTGTGTTAGCGTGCTATCTGGTTGGTTGTACGTTAGGATCAACAGCCAATCAAATGTCAATACGTTCCTAGTTGATTAAACGCCTACAGGATAAACAAACAATGATTTTCAGTTGGAGTTTGGGCAATGCAAAACTTTGACACTCGGAAATGTATTTCAGTTTCAAAGATCGGTTATTGATCTTTGTCACTGATCATCCTGATAAGAAACACGCGGGTCGTTACGGGTCGAACTCTTGATCTAAAACCTCTAAGTTGATGACTTGTTGTCAAAACGACAAAGCAAACATGCTGACCTGGGTGCACTCATTAGCATGCTAATATATGCTAATTAGCACTAAAGACAGTACAGCTAAAACTGCTTTTTTTTTTTCAGGTATTTGATGAGAATTCACAGTAGAGTCATTCATCCTGGTGGGATTCTGGACGTCTGCACTGAAGACTGTTTTTGTTTGGCAGAATGTGGTCCTCTGCATTGAGTTTCATACCCTGTTCGCCGTCCGTTTTCCTCTAAATGGGATCATCGTTTACTAAATGAACATCCTGATGAATTAAAGGAGAGCTGAAACTAGCGGCTGAGACCATAAACTTATCAGGAAAATGTTCTTTGAGGTAATTAATCGAGTTGTAAGCAGCTTCATTTTCTGATCTGTACATTCTAACTTCCTTTGGCGGAGGCGTCGCCCCCTGGTGGCCGTTAGAACAAATGCAGCTTTAAGGCTTCGTCCATCTTTCATGTACTGTCCAGACATTTCAAAAGATGACAAAAAACATCAACCTCATGGTGGCGCTGAAGGAAGGATTGACAAAATGGATGGACTGGCCCTCGTTCTGCCCCCCCCTCCCTAAAACATGGCTGACAGAAGTCCCTCCCTGGAGAAAACATTTTGTACCTGCAAGCTGAATGGTGTACTGATGTAAATGTTGGAAATGCGACAGTTCAGAGACGTTTACCAGCATGCTGGCCGATGCTTGGTTAGCGTCGGACATTTTCAGGCCAGACGCAGGTGCAGGCGACGGCGACTTTGAACTTCTCCTTGCTGACCTGGACTCTGGTCGGGTCTCCTGGACAGGGCTCCTTCCTCAGCACGTTCCTCCAGACGAACACCGGCTTCGAGTTGTAGTTCACGTCCTCGCGCTGGTTGATGATGCAGCCTTCGCAGAGACACTTGGCGACGGGGATCTCATGAGGAAACCGGTTGTCGTCCCGGTCCAGCCTGGAAGAGACGATCAGCTTCAGTCACATGTCCAGTATAAAAGCTTTCACTCTCTCAGATCAGGATCCTTTCTGATCAGTCTGATCCTGACACAGGCGTCACCATTTCTAGTCATTTTTTAAAATAAATGCAGCACCATCGATGAACAATCGATTAGCCTGGAACATAAATCGAGTGTTTCTCCTGAGCTGCTTCTGCTGTTGAAGCAAAGGACACGTGATTTAAACAGTCAAATAGAACATCTGTACATGACGGTATTCTTAGCGGGTTGGGATGCAGGAACACTACGTTTACAGTCACAGGTTGTAAAAGAACAAATCATTGTTTGTGAAAATACAGATTTCTGAAGTGGAGGTTGTTCACACTCTTAGAAAGTTCTTCAACATGGAGATTAAGACCATTTATATAGCATGAAGCTTTACATGGACCTGATACCGTCTGAAGCTCACTGAGCAGAAACATCTGGTGGAACAATGTGACCGTTAAACACTACAAAGGTCTGTGACATGTTACTTTATCTGATTTAAATACACCGGATCAAACACACAGTCAAACAACTGTCAAGCTGCTGTCCTTTAAACGAGCTGCTCATCCATGCAGCTCTCAGAACCAGGTCCAGTCACGGTTCTGGACTCATTTAACACAGCAGCAAGAAAGAGCTGCACACAAACAAAGATTATTGCTGACACTACTGTAAAGGTTCTACCGGGTCAGATGTTAACACGTGTGTCCCAGACAGGTACCGTTTAGAAGATCAGCTTCTCCTCCTCAACTCATCTTCAGACTCAGTGCGTTTCTTCTCTCGTTCACGTTGGTCTTAATGTACGTGTTTATAAATGCAGGAACCAAGCCGACCGGAGCCGAACCCTCCGGGTTTAACCCTCTCCGGGACCAGTACTGGACTCACCTGTAGCTCCACGGGGACAGGGAGCGGCCCGCTGTGTCCTTAGGCAGCATTTCGGCCACCTGTGCGCAGGTGGGCGCGTGCTGCGGCGTCGTCACGTGAGGGAACGTCCAGGACGTCCTTTCGAGGCGCTGCTGGGAGCGCTGCAGCTCCGTCGCGTTCAGGCAGCGAGCGGCAGAGCGCCCGGGGAGGATCAGTAAACAACCGAGCAGGATCTGCGGAGAGACCGAGAGAGAGAGGCGTCAGACCCGGCAGCAGCACGCACACGACCCGCCCCTCCACCGGTACCGAGCGGCATTACCATGAGCGAGCCGAACCGGGCCATGCTGGATCGGATAGCTGAGTGTGAGAGTGAGCTCCATCAGCGGTCTTATATAAAGAAAGGTCCGCCACAAAAAAAACAACAATCAGCAGCAGCGGCACGAGGGGAAACCCACGCTCTGGCCCCGCCCCCGCCCCGCCCCCTCTGCCCGACGTGTTCCTCCTGGTATGTGATGACGTCACGTGAGCCATAGCAGCATGTCTGTGGCTCATTGGCTGAAAATCAGGCCGACCCAGAAGTGTTCCCCTCCTTTGGGTTTACTCAGAGCCGGTTCTACACAGGGGCCTACAGGGCCCACAGGGGCCTATAGGGGCCCACAGGGGCCTACAGGGGCCACAGGGACCACAGGGCCTACAGGGGCCTACAGGGGCCACAGGG
>NW_007578271.1:267613-269921 GCF_000690725.1 Stegastes partitus
AGCTTTAAACACGATGTCACATCCTGTTTCTCCATCAGAGGCTCCAGTCTGATGGTAACCTGCAGGAGCTTCAGCCGCAGGAACGCAGGTCGCTGCTTCAGATGGAACATCGTCCAGATGTGGACAGAACACAACCAGGTACTGACACACTTTAACACTCACCTGGAGAGTTTAGCTCCACTTCTGGAGGCTAACGTTGTTAGCAGCAGCAGGTAAACACAGCAGCAGGTAAATGTGGGCGGGCAGAGCGTCCTCGGCTCTCAGTCCGTCTGACCAATCGCTGCTCTCCAGCTCCGCCCTCTCACAGTCTCTTTTTTTGTCTCTAGCACCAAAAATCCAAGATGTCAACCAGGAAGTAGCAAAACCCTGGCTTCATTTTCACAGTGCAGAAACCAGCGGCTAACGTAGCGGTAGCTACGTCCATCTTTCTATCCATCTGCTAACCTCAGCACGTCTCTGGACTGAGGGAAGAACCAGAGAACCTGGAGGGAACCCGGCAGAGCGAACATGCAAACTCCACACAGAAAGAGGCCAGAACCAGATTCAAACCAGGACCTTGTGGCTGTGAGGCGACGGTGCTATCCACTGCGACACCGCGCCGCACTACACACACATAGTTGTGTTGTTGGTGTTGAACCTCATTCGTGTCAATGGCTCACACGGTTCCTGTTTTTAACACAAAGTGCCGTCATTCATCCATTCACACTCACTCGTTCACCAGCAGGGGCTGAGCTGCCATGTAAAGTGTTCACCTTCCACTGGGAGCAACGTGTGGTTCAGGGTCCAGCTCGGGGACGCTCCAGGACTCGGAGGGCCGAGGATGGAAGTGTGTCACAGTGAGCTCTGTGAACTCGTCAGTGCACGACTTTTATCCTTTAGTTGCTCTTTTTGCATATTTATCTGACATGTAATCCACACGAAGCCAGTCAGTGTAGTAAATGACCTACATCAGGTTATTCTGAGCTAATAACATCACACGTGAATGAAAATCTGCACGTCCGTGTTTCTTTATTTAGCACATAATGTCGTGCTTTTGAGGCTTCCCTCCCTCTGTTTTGAAAACGCAGCAGTTGCTTGGATCCGGCAGAAAAAAAGGAAAACACTGAGTGAGTCAGTGTGAGAGCTGTGATGCAACTCTGTCTCCGCCTCCTCTGGACCCGCTGCAATAAAAACTGCTGCAGCCTGAAATTAGAAACCCACAGCAGGCACATTTCACTTCCTTGTGTTGGAAAACTTTTCTGAAGCACAAATAGATCAAAGTTGTCTCATATTTTGGTTCCTGCATACAGTATACAGCAGCAGCAGCAGCAAGAACACCTCTTAGAAACCACTTCAAAGTCAAATGACTCAAAACTGTGTCGCCTCTAACTGACTTTTCAGGCTGAGCAGTGGAGAAGTTCCTCTGATAGCTCAGAAAGACTCGATTTAAAACTCACTATGAGTGGAAACTCAAAGCAACCAAAGCTGCAATCACTCAAACTAAACTGAGTCCAGCTGTGGNGGGCCTACAGGGGCCACAGGGGGCTACAGGGCCTACAGAGGCCTACAGGGGCCTACAGGGCCTACAGGGGCCCACAGGGGGCTACAGGGGGCTACAGGGCCTACAGAGGCCTACAGGGGCCCACAGGGGGCTACAGGGCCCACAGGGGGCTACAGGGGCTACTACTATTAATTTTAATATAATGTAATATAATTGAGTGTTTGGTGTAATCAGCTGCAGTGTGCTGTGCTGCTGTGATGTGGCACACTGAGTAAATAAAACTGTGGAACTTAAATGTGATTAAAACAGTAACGTTCAGGTTCTATCAATATCCTGGATATCTGCAGTGAAACAAACATCTACAAGGTTCTTTCATTCAACTGCTGGAACATCAAATATGAGTGAACGCAGCAGGATGTGACTGTAGACAAGAGATAGTGAGGTGTTTTTGATGTATTTTAATCTGAAGGAAATGTTGGTTTCCCTGGATGAGGCCAAAGAACATTTTACTGCCTGAGAAACACAAAGTTGATTGTTTTCATTCCAGAGTGTGATGATGTGATTAAGAGAGAAAAGGGAAACCAGCCCTCTGATAACATGAGCTCCTCAGTTACCTCATAAACACTGTGGGAGAGAAACAGTCTGCTGGACTGGTTGACATTACAAAACAGTAACTGTGACTCACCTTTGAGCTTCAGTGTGATGCTCGTGTCATGGTGACCAGACCTCAGCAGCTTCACTGCTTCTGGAGGAGAAGGAATCATTTCAGCAGATGTTTGTCTCAGTGAGATGAGCAGAGAACAGAGACATGAGCTGATCAGGGTTCTG
>NW_007578271.1:272481-278441 GCF_000690725.1 Stegastes partitus
AGAACAACATCATCAAGAGCTTCTGCACCAGAACCAAGTGGAACCAGGACCTGGACAGTCTGAGTCCTGACCTGAACCCAACACGAGCCCTTTGTGTTACTTTATAGAGAAAATAGAGCAACACAACCGATAGATAATGTGAAGAATGTGAGAACATGTGAGCAGAACTTATTGGACTCTGATCTCCTCCATGCTGAGGAGGATTGAGTCTGTCATCAGAAATAAAGGAGACACCTGAAGGACTGAAGAAGCTACGTACCCGTAAAGCTGTCTCAGATGTTTTACATGATCTAATAATTCAGAAATTAAAATACGTACTTTTGGCTGCTCTGTGACTTTGATCTCTTTGCTCGAACTTCACCTGCAGCAGTTTGGTTAGAAGCACACACCTCGTTATCTGGCTGAAAACCTGAAACAGGAACATCTGTCGGTGCATCACAAGTTGAACTGGCTGCGGGAATTTCTGTCAAATATCCAGACAAGCCGGCAGAGTGTCAGGGACATTCCTAGCGACCTGGTTCGCCAACATACGTCGAGGTGACACCGACAGAGTGTGATGCACAACAGAGGGGCAGTTTCAGAATTCACAATTAAGTTCCCAAATTTTTTTTGCAAGAATTTCCAGGGCGTATAAATGCTGTTTTCTGTTTGTATCATTTGTTAAACCGAAATTTGTAGTAAATTATTATTGCACTGGTTGTCGAGGCACAAAGGTGGTGCACGGAGGAGGTCGGGGTGGATGGATGGGCCCGTCCCTGTGTGTGAACACTGGCTCACAATGAAGGTCCATGGGAGACTCAAGTGGTCATTTGAGGAACTGCAGTTTTTGGCACTTCAATGTTTGTTCAATTTTTCAGATTGCACCGTTGCCACTTCAACACCAAAGCGCCCTCTAATGGTTGTACTAATTTTGACTTGTACGGATGCGTAGTTTGAGTGACAAAGTCTGTTCACGGAGGAGGTCGGGGCAGACGGATGACGAAACCTTGACCACAAATCCATCACGTTATGAGAGGGTTGGTTGTCTCCTCCGACATGCTATACCTCCTGTATCCTGTATGAGACCTGAGGTACACACCATTACCTGTATATGAAGATTTCTAAATAATTTACAAATGGGAGCCTGTGGGAAAAGGCTCGCTTTTGGAAGTCCAGCATGTTTGGTGTGAACCTGACCAGGACCACCACAGTAGATGCATGGTCCTGACAGTGAAGCACGGAGGTGGCAGCATCATGATGTGGGGCTGCATGAGGGCAGAAGGTGTTGATGACCTTTATAGACGCTCCATTGATGTCTGTGGAGAAAAATACTACCTGACAAATTAAAAGCCTTGAAATTTGTCCAAAATGACTTGAAGTTTGTTCACAATGACTCAATTTCTGCCCCAAATGATTTAAAATGTGCCAAAAATTACCCCAAAAAATCCATAATAAACTGTTGTAAGCCATCATGAAAGTTTTTTGCTCAGCGACCCACAAACTCAGAAAATTTAACTTGTTCTCATGTACCAGACAGTGAGAGGTGCCCTCAGTGACTCTGGAGGATAGCGCCACCTGATGGCTTGTAGGAGGCATAACTACAGAGCAGCCCTGTGATAGACGGGTTACCTGTCCAGGTGAACCTGCCTTCACCTTGAGTCAGCTGGGATAGACTCCAGCCCCCCATGACCCTAGTGAGGATGAAGATGTAGAGATGATGGATGGATGGATAACCGCAGAGCGGGACGCAGCCAGAGCCAACGAGCCTGTGAGCCTGAGCTCGGGGCAAAGAAACCCTCCCGTTCAGATACGACTCTCTCAGGGCAGCAAAAGTCATGTGTAGAAAGACAGACAGTGGTGAGGCCTGCTGGACCTGTAACTGGTGATCTGTGGTTCCAGCACTTGGAGCCACATGCTCAGACTTTTCATCTATTGATATCTTTGTACGCATTCACAGATCTCACTACAGTCTCACAACTTTCCATACACATTTACAAGTAGTTTAGCTTCAGTACATTAACAGCCCTGACACATTCCTCAAGCTGCTGCGGACTTCCGCCTCTGAGGTGATGCAACGTGACTGCAGGCTCCGCCCCCCCAGTATAAAGGTTGGCTACCTGTATTTCGAGCAGCAGATGACTCAGCACCTGCAGCCACTTGCTCAGCTGATGCAAACACCTACGATTACCTCACCTGGCAGGTATTCTGGCTCCTCTTTAAGAGCTTCTGCCGCAGATGTTGCTGCAGGAGACAGTCCGCCTTTTGTTTTGTCTCGCAGTCGATGTGGAAGCAGTCGAACGTTATAGTGGAACTGAACTGAAGAGAAAGAGAGGGAAACTACGTTCAGTCTTTGACGTCAGTGTTTCAGACGTCACGGTGAAAATCAGAACCTGTCGGCAGATTAGAAAAAGACGCAAAGTTACCATGAGCGTCACAATTAATGCAAAACATTCCCACAGAGACATCAGACAAGAACAGACACAAAACAACTGCAATGAAACATAAAACAACCACAAAGACGCAAAACTACAGCTGCAAACATACAGTCGTGGAGGAAAGCACCGGCACCGCTGGAAGTTTTCCAGAAAAAACTCCCTGAAATTGTTGCTATTCCAAATGTTGTTGGTTTATACACGTGTTTGTTTCCTTTATGTGCATTGGAAAAACACAAAATAGAAAAAGAAAAAAGAAAAGTTTGCAAAATTTTACATAAAACTTAAAAACTGGCACCCTCAACTCAATATTTGGTTGCACAGCCTGTGGAAGAAGTAACTGAAGCCAATCACTTTCTTTCACCACCAACAAGCTTCTTACACCTCTCAACTGGATCTCTGGACCACTCTTCTTTTGCAAACTGCTCCAGGTCTCTCAGATTTGAAGGGTGCCTTCTTGCAACAGCAGCTTTGAGATCTCTCCATAAGTGTTCAGTGGGATTTAGATCTGGCCCCATTGCTGGCCACTTCAGAACTCTCCAGCACTTTGTCTCCAACCAGTTCTTGGTGCTATTTGAGGTATATTTCGGGTCATTGTCCTGCTGGAACACCCATAACCTCTGACGCAGACCCAGCTTTCTGACACTAGGCCCTACATGCAGCCCAAAATACTCTGATAGTCTCCAGATTTCATGATTCCTTGCACACTGTCAAGGCTCCCAGTGCCAGAGGCAGCAAAACAAGCCCAAAACATCTTTGAAGCTCCACCATGTGTGACTGTAGGTCCTGGGTTCTTTTCTTTGTAGGCCTCATTCTGGTTTCTATAAACAGTAGAACGACGTGCTTTTCCAAAAAGCTCTACCTTACTCTCATCTGTCCACAAAATGTTCTCCCAGAAGGACTGAAGCTTACTCAGGTACATTTTTGCAAACTCCAGTCTGGCTTTTTTGTGTCTCTTTGTCAGCAGTGGGGTTTTCCTCGGTCTCCTGCCGTAGTGCTCCTTCTCATTCACATGATGAGGTATGGTCCGAGCTGACACTTCTGCACCCTGAGTCTGCAGGACAGCCTGGATTTGTGTGGAAGCTGACTGAGGATGTTCTAACTATCCTGTGCTGCATTGTGTTTTTCACTTTCTCTCTTCCGTCCCCGTCCAGTCCCACGGCTTATAAACTCCTTGGTTATGTTGCGCACAGTGGACAAAGGAACTTCAAGATCTCTGGAGATGGTCTTGTAACCTTGAGATAGGTTCATATTTTTCCACAATTTTGCTTCTGAAGTCCTCAGACACTTCTCAGCTCTTCTTTCTCTTCTCCATGCTTGGTGTGACACAGGTGTGGTTTCTATATTGCCACACTTGCCACAGATGAGTTTAAACAAGCATCACATGCTTGAAATAAAATGATTAACCCACAGTTTTAAAAAGGTGCCAACACTTTTGTCTGGCCAATTTTTTGAGTTTTGTGTAAAACTCTGTCAATTTGGTCTTTTTTCTTTCTCTTGTTTGTGTTTTTTCAAAGCACATAAAGGAAACAAACACGCGTATACCAAAGACATTTTTAATTGCAACAATTTCAGGGAGAAATGGTTCAGCCTCTGATCCCAGAAGCCTCAGAGATGCAGTTTGCATGAATGTGACTCACTGTGGGTGGTGGGACGACGACACTGAACAGGAAAAGTTTGCTGTTCCTCCATTGTTGGACGTGAGAAAAACTGAACACTGTGAAAGTATTTAAGACTTACCAAAGCTCAAATGAGATCCTGAGGGAAGTGAATACTTTTAAAGGGCACAGATTGATCATGCACAGCTTCCTGCAACAGAAATCACTTAATTTTAGAAATCAGTGTCAGTCCTCAGAAAGCCGAAGCTGAGTCACCAGCAGCCACATCTCGGCTTCCATGTGACGTCCCAGAAATTCTAAATATTGGGCACAACAATGAAAGGATTTTATGACATGATAAGTTATCTACCTTTGTTTTCCAGCCTGAGTGGCTTACAGACGCACATCTGTTAGGTCAGAGCTGGAAGCTGAGCTGTCACTCCTTAGCAACCAGGACAATCGCTCCGAAGCTTTCCCTTCAGGAAACCAGGAAACCCTTCCCTCCAGTGACGCAACCGTGGGAAACACTCAGCCAGAAAAAACGTGACTGCGTGTAGACGTCACAAACCAGCGTGTAGACTGTTGAGACTGGTTCTGACCTGGTTTTAGTCTGTTTTACACTTTGTTTTGGACCGTTTAGACTGGTTTAGACTTTGTTTTGGACTTTTTTGGACTGTTTAGACTGGTTTTAGTCTGTTTTACACTTTGTTTTGGACTGCTGCTTTTAGGCTTACCTGTGGCCTGGTTTTGGTCCAGTTCTGAACTTGCAAATCCGAGATGTAGAACTGTAGCTGCTGTAATATTGATCTTGTGCGTTACTTGTTGTCTGGTTGTTTCTGTGGCAATGGAGACCTCAGGAGACGAGCCAACAGTGAATCATCAGATCCAGATGTTTGGACCTCTGAGCTGCTGCCTGTGTGTCAGAACCACATAGCTGACAGCAGCACATGACTGGTCCGCACACAAACACATTCTGGTCTGTTTTGTGCTCTTTATTGCGATTTCTGTCTCTTTTGGATCGTTGTGTGTTTTGTCATAATTTTGTGCCTCTTTGGTGTCATTTTGCATCTATTTTGTGTTGTTCTGAGTCTCCAGTTTTATCATTTTATGCTTATTTTTGTGTCTTTTTTGTCCCTCTGGTCTAATTTTGCATCTCTTGTGTGCCTCTGTTGTTATTTTGTGTGTCTACTGCTGTCGTTTTGTGGTCATTTTGTGACTCTTTCGTGTCATTGTGTGCCCCTACGGCTGTCATGTTGCGTTTTGTGGCCATTTTGCATCTGTTTTGTGTTGTTTTTGTGTCTTCTATGGACTCTGACAGGAGAACAGCGCCGATGACCTGATGTTGTGCAGCAGGTTGTTGAGTGTCCTGAGCAGCAGGTGGCGCCATGAGCTCAGCTTACAGCGTCACAACACACTGCAGCGCACATGGATCAGTCACAGACACACAAACACACACATCTTTTGTATAATTTTGCATCTCTGGCGTCCTCCTGTGTCAGTTTTGTGTCTCTCTGGTCTCATTTTGTGTTTTCTGCAGTTACACACGTGGACAAAATAATTGGTACCGCTCGGTTACTGAGAGAAAAACCCACAACGCTCACAGAAATAAGTTGAATCTGACAAAATAATAATAAATAAAAATTCTATGAAAATTAACCAATGAAAACCAGACGTTGCTTTTGAACCGCGGTTCAACAGAATTATTTAAAAAATAAACTCATGAAACAGGCCTGAACTAAAATGATGGTACCTTAGCTTAATATGTTGTTGCTCAACCTTCTGAGGCGATCAGACGGTTTCTGTGACTGTCAGTGAGACTTGTGCTGCTCTCAGCAGGTGTTCTGGTCCACTCCTCATGAGCACACTGCTCCAGGTGTCTCAGGTTCTCCAGACGCCATGTTCCAGCTCCTTCCACAGATGTCCAATAGGATCTAGATCAGGGCTCATAGAA
>NW_007578271.1:279385-280673 GCF_000690725.1 Stegastes partitus
CGTCTGATGTTCATTGGTTCATTTTCATAGAATTTTTATTTATTATTACTTTCGTCAGATGCAAGTTATTTCTGACCGTTGTGGGTTTTTCTTTCATTAACTGAGGGCGACCAGGTATTTGTCCACCAGCGTATGTGCAGCGCTGTTGTGTCCCTTTGTGGTCATTTTTGTGTCTGTGTGTTGTTTTTGTGCATCTTGTTCATGTTACTGTCACTGTGTACTTTTTAGGTGTCTGAACAAACTGTTCTTTATTGCCACGTTGTTTTGAAGCTGCTTTGATTGAACTGAAGTCGAGTGTTTTCGCTGCGACGGAGATCCTGAGACTGTGTGACAGTTTTCACTTCGCCTGAACTCTAATGAAGCTGGAGGGAAATAATGAGATCCGGTGACTGGACCGACTCTCAGACTTAATCCTGTCAGCAGAACGTCTGGATTAGCAGCCGGACCTGCTGGAAACACGGAGACCTGCCTTCATTAGTGCACCTGAGAACGAAGCGGGTCAAAGTCCTGCAGCAGGTAAACAGGGAATGCTGAGAGTTCTTAGAAAACACCGACGGCAGCCGGGCCGGACGGAACACTTCAGAAACCCAAGTCTGGTTTTATCTCACAGCAGACAGGAGGTTGGGGACCCGTTCAGACTGGTTGGAACTGGTTTTTAGGCTGGTTATGGACTGGCTTTAGACTAGTTTTAGTCTAGGTTTGGACTCATTTTAGACCTGGGTTTATACTGCTTTAGACCTGGTTTTCGACTGCTCTATACCTGGCTTTAAACCTTGCTTTAGACCTTGCTTTAGACCTGGGTTTTATACCTGGCTTTAGACTGCTTTAGACCTGGCTTCAGTTTAACTTAAAGCGGTGTAAAACCCTGTCAGATCTGCCCCTCGGCAGGTGAAGCGGCTCATCCAGAGCCGAGGAAAGTCATGTGACCGGCAGGTGACAGACAGGTGACATTCCTGAGGACGGGAGCCGGTCAGACCGGAGCTGCAGCGTGGTGGAGATGAAACCAGATCCTCTGTCTGTCAGAGAAACACAAGCAGCTTCACTTCGTACGACATGACGACGTTTGTCCTCCAGAGTAAAAACCTGATTCTGAGCATCTGGTTTCCTTCGATATGAATCAACTCGTCTCACCGTAAAGTCGAGCAGAGAAGAACCAAAGCTCAGCTGAAGGCACAAAGTCGGGCCTCTGATGTTCCTCCTCCAGCAAAACGCTCAAGAAAAACTTTCAGACATGTTTTCAGTGTCTTAATATTTAATATTGAATGTTTCAGAAACGGGCTGCAGGTGG
>NW_007578271.1:282496-285272 GCF_000690725.1 Stegastes partitus
ACGGATCCTCTCACTGTGCCTTTCTGTCTGCACACAGTGTGAGCTGGTGTTCTGCGTCTGCACCGGTCCAGCCCATAAACCTCTGGTTCTGTTTGCGTTCACACACTGGGCCCGTCATAAACCCGGTTCCGCCTGAAGGCCGCGGTTCTGTGCAGGTGCTGACAGGTGACGCTGGCTGGGCCGACGCCTTCCAGCGCTCTCCTCCTAACGAGGTGAAATTAAGTCGGATTACAGCGTTTAGAGCCACATGACCCCCATAATCCCCTGAAAGTGACCAAACATTCTTTTCCGGGCCAAATGAAACGCAGCTGATGGGCCACGCCCCCTGAGACGGGCCACGCCCCCTGGAGACGGCCCGACCGGTTCTGTGCTGCGGCGGCTCCGCCACGCCGTCGGTCTCCGCCGATAGCAGATCTCACATGTTTGTCACGCCAGCGGAGCGGCAGAGGGCTTAAAGAGGAGCAGCAGCAGGTCCGGACTCACTCGGACCAGAACGCTACCATGGGTAAGAACTCTATCTGAGACCTGCGGGTCCAGCAGCAGAACTTGTGTCCGTGGAGGCGGATCACACAGAATACCAACGAGCTGATTAACTCTGATTTATTTTATGGATCAATCCGATATTTACGTGTTTTCTGATGTAAAAATGACTGAAGTCTGGTTCTGGACAAAGTCTGGAAGGATTCGGTTCTGTTTTTAGAAGAAGAAAGAGAGAAGTTCATGTGTTAGACTGTTTGGCTGCAGAGGTTGAATATTTATGTGTATTTATGTGTATTAATGTGTATTTATGTGTATTTATGTGTATTTATGTGTATTTATGTGTATTAATGTGTATTTATGTGTATTAATGTGTATTTATGTGTATTAATGTGTATTAATGTGTATTTATGTGTATTAATGTGTATTTATGTGTGGACATGAGGTCAAGTTCACACGTTTGGCAAGAAAATAGATTTACTGATAAAAGTTTTATTTCCACAGCTGCTGTTTTTTGAGCTGACAACACAAAACAAGGATTTTAATTTATCCAGACTTTATGGGTTATAAAATGTATATTTAAGTCATTTTATTTTTTATTTGGTAAAAATGGCCAAAAAAAACAAAACAAAAAATCAAAGCAACAACTGTAAATGAATGTTGTTTTCTGTCTGTTTGGAGGCTTCTGAGCAACAGACTTCTATTTACAACATAAACACTTTATTTCCATTTAAGTGGCAGAACTCTGCCTGAAACCCAGTTTGTCTGTTTGAGGCTCTGACTTCATCCTGCTCACCCAAAAACAGCAAAACATTTGATTTATTGAGGGTTTTTGTGTAGAAACGGTACATTTCTGTGACATTTTTCCTAATTTGTGGAGTTTTGTGATTTCCAGTTGTTCTGTTAGATCCATGTCCAGCTCTGTCTCTCTGATCATTTCTTTAGTCGTGACTCTGCAGCTCACAGTGAAACACCACAGATTTACCATCTGAACTAGTAAACAGACTTTGGTTTCAGGGTCATTTGGAGCACCACCAGAGAAGCTGAGCTCCTGCTGAACCCCAGACGATGATTAGATGGAAACTGAAAACACAAAACAACAGAATTTGAGTTTAAAAACGCAGCGAGAGTCCGAGGAGCTCAAAATCAGAACAAACAGGAGATGAGATGTTCAGACGAGGACATTTCTGTCAGTTGGGACACATTTAAAAGAGACGCTTCACGGTTTTACGTTTTCTATTGAAACAATGAGCAGACATGTTCCAGGTTCGTCCCTCCATCGACCCCGAGCTCCTCCTGCCAGGGTTTGACCTCACTGATGGTTTTACTGTGTTTATTTCTTCATGTCCGTTTGTGGTTATTTTGTGTCACTTTGTCGTCTCTTTCTGTCACCTTGTGGTTCATTTTTGTCACTTGTTGTTGTTTTTTGGTTTGCTTTGTGTTTTCCCGTGTGCAGCCCAGAAGACGGTTCTGATCGTGTACGCCCACCAGTGCGCGGCTTCGTTCAACGCGGCGGCCCGAGACGCGGCGGTTCAGGAGCTGTCGGCTCAGGGCTACCGAGTCCTGGTGTCGGACCTGTACGACATGAAGTTCAGGGCCGAGGCCACGAGAGACGACGTCATCGGTGAGCTGACGGTCTCGTGTCTCTTTACCGTCTCTTTGTGTTTTTGTGGTCATTTGCGTGATGTTGTGTTGTTCTTTGTGTTTCTTTACAGTCACTTTGTGCGTTCTTTGCTGTGTTTTTGTGACCTTTGTGCGTCTCTGTCACTCGTCTGTGTTGCAGCAGTCATTTGTTTGATTTTTTTAAGGTGAAATTGTGTTTTTGGGGTCATTTTGTGCCATTTTCTGCTTTGTTATTGTGGTTTTCTGAGGGTATTGTGTCTCTTTCTGATGATTTTGTGTGACTTTGTGGGTGTTGGTGTCCCTTTGTGCTTCCTCTACTGTGTCTCTGTTGCTCTGTGGGCGTTTGTGTCACTTTTTTGTATCATTTGTTTCGTTTTTTTAACATTAAAATGTGTTTTTCTGGCCATTCTGTGTCATCTTCTGCTTTTGAACTGTGGTTTTGAGAGGTTGTTGCGTCTCTTTCTGTTGTTTGTGCTCATTTTGTCTGTTTCTGATGGCTTTGTGTCACTTTATGATGTTGTTTTGCGTCTTTGTGGTAATTTTGTGTGTCCTTCATGTTACTTTGTGGATGTTTTGTGTTTCTTTCCACGTATTTGTGTTAATTTTGCGCCACTTTGTGGTCGTTTTGTGTCCGGCTCTCTGTCTCCTTGTGGTAGGCTCGTCTGCCGTCCTGGTG
>NW_007578271.1:285433-302236 GCF_000690725.1 Stegastes partitus
CTGTGGCTCTGACTCAGGTGTGTGTGGTTGTGTGTGGTTGTGTGTCTGTGCAGGCGGGCTGAAGAACTGCGAGCTGTTCCAGTACGGGGAGGAGACCATGGCGGCCTGGGAGGAGGACCGGCTGAGCGACGACATCAAAGCCGAGCAGAAGAAAGTGACTGAAGCCGAACTCGTCATCTTCCAGGTCAGAGACCACCAACCTGCACCAGTGTGTCGCTTTGTGTTGCTTTGTGTCGCTTTGTGTTGTTTCCTCTCACTCTGTGGTTGTTTTGTGTCTACTTGTGGGACTTTTTTTTCATCTTTGTAGTAATTTTTTGTGTCTTTATATTGTTTTCCGTCCCTTTGTGGAACTTTTTTCTGTCTTTGTAGTAGTTTTGTGTGTCTTTTGTCACTTTGTGGGAATTGTGTGTGTCTTTGTGGTCACTTTGTTTGTATTTATGTCGTTTGTGTCTGTTTGTGGTTGTTTTTTTGACACTTTAGGCTGTTTGATATCATTTTGTGGTCATTTCTGTCACTTAAAAGTTGATTATTTACATCAAGCCGTGTGTGTGTGTGTGTGTGTCTGTGTGTGCCTGTGTGTGTGTGTGTGTGTGCCTGTGTGTGTGTGTGTGTGTGTGTGTGTGTGTGTGTGTGTGTGCGTGTGTGTGTATGTGTGTGTGTAGTTCCCGCTGTACTGGTTCAGTGTTCCTGCCATCATGAAGGGTTGGATGGATCGAGTCCTGACTCAAGGTTTCGCCTTTTCTCTGCAAAATGTGTACAACAACGGACTGTTCAAGGTGCGACGCCGTGACGACAAACACACAACAAAGCTGAACTGGTCAATTAAACTGGTTTGAGCTCAAGTTTCACTCATGAAGACACAGAAACAGCCTCAGCTGGTTACAGGTCACAGTGCTTTCAGGTTTTTATGTCTGGGGACATTATGGTAGGAAAACTATGAGTCCATGCGTATGGAGGTTGTCTGTCTGCTCGTCCAAAGTGACATTTGTCAGTTTGTAAAAGAAGTTGTCGATGCGAACCAGAAGTCCTCTAACAATTTGTCTGTAATCAGGCTTTCAAATGTGTAAAAAATCTGCTCATCTGTATTGAAATTGGGACACGTAACAACAGCTGTCAGTGTGTAATAAGAGTGTTCAGTACATACCTACTGAGGAACAGAGCAGCAGACCGGCAGCAGCCACCAGGACGATCCTGTGAGCCTGAGCTCAGGCCACAGAAACCCTGATGTTCAGATGCTCTTCAGTTTCACATCTCTCACGGTAGAAGTGCAGCAAAAGTCATGTGTACAAAGACAGCCAATGGTGAAGCCGCTCGACTCGAATACGTAGACTTTTCAGCTACGAATGCCTCTGTTCGCATTGACAACTTCTTTACACATCGACAAATCTCACGAACAGACTGAGATGCAGACAGACGACCTCCATACACATGGACACAGAGTCGTTACCATAATGCCTCCATACTTATGGAACAACAGCTGAACGATTACAAGTGTTGACTGGTTTCTGTCTAGTTGTTGGACTTGACTTTAACTCACTTTAGTTTTTTAGATGATATCAAAGATGATGCTTTTTAAATTTTAGCCGTATTTTAGATTTGTTTTGGCTGGTCTGGGAGGGTTTGGGTCTTATCTGACACTAGTTCCGTCCTGGTTTAGGTTCAGGTTTTGTCCTGGTTTGAGCTACTCTCATTGCAGCGTGTTGTGTTTGGTTGCAGGATAAGAAAGCGATGTTGTCCTTCTCCACTGGAGCCATACAGACCATGTACCAGCCGGATGGAATAAACGGAGACATCAACGTCACTCTGTGGCCTCTTCAGGTGGATCAACTTCCTCATTCACTCAACATGAGAACCATCTGACACTGATGCTAACCTTCTGCTCTGCTTCTTCTCTTCCATCAGAACGGAATTCTGCACTTCTGTGGGTTCCAGGTTCTGGCTCCTCAGATCTTCTGGAGTCCGGCTCACTCTCCGCACGCCGCCAGAGCCGCCATGCTGGAGGGATGGCGAGCTCGGCTCAGAGGACTGATGGCAGAGAAGCCTCTGAGCTTCGCGCCATGCGAGCTCTTCAACCTCAGCTTCCAGGGCGGCTTCCTGATGAAGCCCGAAGCCAGGAAGGACCAGGAGGCGAATCCGTACGGCCTCACGACAGGACATCATCTGGGGAAACCGCTGCCGCCAGACAACCAGACCAGAGCTGGACCGACACTGAAAAAATGAAGCAGGAAGCAGAGAGTCGGAGCTTCTCCTCAGCAGCGTTTTTTAAAAAATATTACAGCATCTCGTTAATGCAGAAACGTGTGGCTCCACACGCTGTATGTTTACTGAAGCTGAATTAAAACCTCGTCCACAACAAAGACTGGAAGTTATTCGTGTTTTATTTCAATAACTGATATTTCATGAGCACACACGTGTTGCCAAACAGAACCTGAAAATTCAACTACAGACACTTCAGAAAATATATTTTACTTCATTAGAATTCAAATTTTCCAAGTAATTTAAACTCAGAACGTAAAAAGAAAAGTTTTCCAAAGTTTTGTTTGCTATCTAAATAGAAAATATACCGTTTCTAATATTTATTTATAATACAATCTGAAGACACAAGAGGACCACAAAAAGGCCAAAGAAAGGCAGACAAGAGACCCAGAACAACTGTAAAGGCCCAGTTTGTAATGCCGGGCCTTTAGTATTTCTGTATCCAGGATGATCAGCTCTCTCTCAGACTAGCACCAGAACTGGGGCTGATCCGGGATGTTTTCCTGGAGAACGGTGACCTTTGCCTTTATTTGCGTTAATGCCCTACATGCTGCTGATAGCTTCAAAGGGCCTCATGTTTGCCCTTATTGTACTCATTTGATAATGTTGTCTGATCAGGGCGTGTCCTCTTGGCCAAGTGACCTCAAAAGACAGATTTTTATCTCCTGGTTAAATAAAGATTAAGTCACTGAGTTTAAAGCCTGCCCAGCTCCTAAAGTGAAGGTTCTGACCTGCTCCTGGGACACCACGACGACTATGACCAGCCCTTTAACATTTAATAGCTAGTCTGCATATGCAACACAGACATCCACAATGACAGGATTCCTGTCCACAGCTGTAGTTACAGATGACTTCACTCTCCCCATTGATGTGTACGGGGTCTCATTACAGATATCTTTAATTCAATTATGGATAGATGTGGATATCTGCAACTAAATTATCCCATTCCATCCATCATCTCTACACCTTAATCCTCACCAGGGTCATGGGGGGCGGAGTCTATCCCAGCTGACTCAGGGTGAAGGCAGGTTCACCTGGACAGGTAACCAGTCTATCACAGGGCTACACTTAGAGACAGACAACCAAGCACACTCACATTCACACCTACGGACAATTTACAATCACCAATTAACCTCAGCATGTTTCTGGACTGTGGGAGGAAGCCGGAGAACCCGGAGAGAACCCACGCTGCACGGGGAGAACATGGAGACTCCACGCAGGAAGATTCCGGGTGTCCTCACCGGGACGCCAACCACCGACCTTCTAGCTGTGAGGCGACCAACTGCACCACTTTGCAGCCCACAACTACTTTATGACTATCCATAATTCCACTTTATAAAATATCTACATTTTCATTCTGACTCGTCACAATTTCATATCAAGATATCTTCAACTCCCCTCCATTAGAGATATCTGTTATGGCCTTTGTAGATGTCTTTACTTACATTTTAACTCGTCAAAATGATGTTGCAGATGTCTTGAACTGGAATTAGGCCTAGTCAGAGTGAAACTGCAGATCTCTCAAACTAGATTTATGTACAGTCATAGTTTAGCTGCAGATATCTGTTATCAGGTTATAGATATCTATGAATGAACTGTGGTTAAACATATCTCAAGTTCGAGATATATCTTTTATTATGACTAGTCAAAATGTAATTACAGAAATCTTAAAACAGAGTTTCAACTCAGCAAATTGATGTTGCAGAAATCTGTAATTACGGCAGAAGCAAGCCCCTCCTCCTCCCTGCTCCCTCGGTTCTGGTATATTCTGTTCCCCACCATCTGAGCAGTGGATCTCCTCCGGACCTGCACCAGGATATGTTCATGTCCTAATAAAACTTTACTAGAAGCCACGGCGCTCCTCCCATGGTGTCCCCGAGAGACTCCCCAGCATTCACTCGACTTTACAGAAACTATTGGCGGCAGTTGTAGGGTCTTGGAAATCATGGAAACGTGGTTTTTGAATCACGTCTGTTCTGTTTCATGGCACTTTCTAACTATCTTATCGAGGACCACAGCCGCCATTTCTTCTGCTCAGAAGCTGTTAAAATTATGTTTCCTCTTCTCTCCTCCAGCTCATTTGGGTCAGTATCCAATGAGAAGCCTGGCATGAGCAGAGGCATCAACACAGTTTTGACTGGTCACCAAGACAGTTAGAGGTATCTGTACCTGACTTTCTACTAGTTAAAACTGATTTACAGATATCTGCAAGTGGCATTTAGGAAGCGTGATGAGGCGAAGGGCGGTTTTCTTGAGGTCATCGCAGACATCTGTAACTCAGTTCCAACTAATCAAAACTGGGTTACAGACATCTCTAAGTGTCGTTGTGACTAGTCAAAATTGAATTGCAGATATCACCAACTGTATTTTTTTTATGTTGTTGATATCTATAATGTAAATTCTGGAGAGTCAAATGTAGCTATTAAATGTTAAAAGGGCTTGCCATACGACGACACGTTTTGTTCAACCAGCTGATCCAGTGACATGTTCCTTATTTGCAGCCATTAACCAGCCCGTCCGTCTGAGAGCTCTTTATATAGGAGCTGCTTGTGTTTATGTTCCAGCGAGTGTGACCAAGAACGACCAACAGGGAACACTGTCAAGCTGCTGTCTTATTAAAATCACACAGACTGTAAGTGAGTTGCTAAAATGTAATCATACTTTTGGATTTATTGCTAAAGCGTTTCATAATTACTTAAAGTTTAAATTATTGACGTGTACAGATTAAAATCAGCGCAGGTTTCCCTCTCGGTCCCCCCTCCTGAGCGCGGCGGAATGGTGCGGCCCGCTGTGACGTCAGGCGGTGGGCGGAGCAGCGGGCCGATGGTGAAGAAGGAGGACCGTGTTTGTTGTTTGTTGTTTTCATCGACCGTTGATTTCTGCCGTTTGTCGTCTGTTCACCGATTTACCGGATAGAAGCAGCGGGACAGAGACGGTTTCACTCCTCAAACTAACCGACAGCCGCGTTCACAATCTGCTGCGTCGAGCGGAAAGACCCGGAAACATGAAATGGATGTTCAAAGAGGATCACTCGTTGGGTAAGGCGGAGGACGGAGCTGTTGTTTTCAGGAGAAATGTCGGCGCAGGGCCGCGGGTAGCGGCGCCGTTATTCGGCTCCGGTGGGACTTAATGCGGGGTGTAATGACGGGAAAGTGTCGCTCAGAATCGGGTCTTGAACCGAGCCGGGCTGGGCCGGGCCTGTCCTCCGGCCTTTGTTTAGGGAGGAGGCGGTGTCGGTCCAGGTCATTATGGCTGTAAACATGGATGTGAGCTGCTGGGAGGAGGTGGAGGAGCAGAACCGTCCTGCTCTCAGCCGGACGGGAGACACCGACACCCAGGAGCCGTGGAGCTGCTGATGAAGCCTCCGTGAGTCAGAGTCAGCAGCTGGGTCCCTGAGCGGCTCCTGGTCCGCTCCACTTCCTGTAGGCCCGGACCAGGTCCAGGCTGGGGAGGCCCGGACCAGGTCCAGGCTGCTGCTCTGCAGCAGCAGCTCGACTGTTGTCCTCCAGGACCTGGACTCAGCACCAGGGTTCTGAGAGGACGTCACCTGGACCTGGTTTACACAAGTACTGGTGACCACATGTAGAGAAACACAGAAGAGCTTTAGTTGTTCTACGGGTTTCATTAAAGCAGAACTTTTCCTGTTTATCTTCCACACAGTCAGAAAGGTTCTGAACCAGAACTAAACATGTGATTTATTTTGATCAGACATCAGGTTTAAAATCCAGCAACAGTCTGGATGTCAGAGCAGCTGCCTGATGCAGCAGCACATCTACAGTCTGAGCCTATTATTATTATTATTATTATTATTATTATTATTATTATTATCATCATCACATGAAGGTTACATGAGTTGAGGATGTTGCTGCTAAACAGCAGTATTCAGATTACAGTGAACATAAAAAGACAGTGTTCAGTTCTAGTTGATGATTATTGATAATGAGCTATTTTTAATAACAGCTTTAGAGCACATCTCATTAAACTGGACCTCTAAGCCTTGGTTCTGTCGAGGCGGCTGCTGCACCGTTTCCCTGTTTAAGCCAAAAACAACAGAAACACCTGAGTGCTGGTGATGCTGAGGAGGAGCCTCCAGCGCATCGCTTTAGGAACCACCGTGTTATTTTGCATTTCAGACGTTTCGTATCCAGATGATTTGTTTATGAGCTGATGGAGATAACAAACACGTGAATCATTTATAGACTCCAGAAAACTGTTTGCTGTCCTGGATCGATGTGGTTCAGCTCAGACCGGCACAGTTCTGTGCTTCAGCTGCTGTAGCTTCTCACAGAGCGACATCGGACTGGTCGCAGTGTTGTGAACAGACAGACGGTTCTGATTCCAGACCAACTGAAAACTTAGAGCCTCCGTCGGTTCTGGTTTTTCAGCAGAGTTTCAGATGTTCTGGATCCACAAGCTGCAGATTCGTCCCGAGAAACTGCTGCTGTGTTTATATCAGCGGCCGGCTGGACGGTGTCTGTCAGGCTCGCCGTCAGACTGGACCTCTGCTGAGCCCTTTGTCCTTCTCCTTCTTCAGTTCTGCTTTTGGACGATCTGGTTCATGACTCTGCTTCGTCTTCATCAGCAGCTTCGTCTGTCGTCGTCTGGACCCTCTGAACAGACGCCGGTTCAGTGGAACGTTTGGGACACGTTTGCTCCACAGTCGCGGCGATAACGTTAAATCACTGAGTGAATTCTGAGGATCGGTGGTTTTGTAGTTCAGCCGGTCAGTCTGGGCTGATCGACGGACTGTGAACCTCCGATCAGAGGTATTGATCTCCGTCAATCAGCAGCAGCTCAAAGTCAAACTGAGCTCAGTGCTGCTGTTGATGTGATCATCATGAATCCTCAGGAAGCTCGCTCATACTGAAGAACCGTGAACACGAGCCTTGTTGCCGTCATGCTACATCATCTTTTTTTTTTTTTTTTTTTCTCGTGTAAACAAACGTCCAGTTTTATTTAAATCAACACTTTAAACTCTGAGACTTTGTTTTTCTTCCCGTCATCTTGTTTTTCACTGCGGCCTCTTTATGGTGAATTTTAAATGAAACATGCCGACAAAAACTATTTTAGTAAAATGTCCCAATTTGAAGCTCAGATTTGGTTCAGCTTCAACCGCGTGAGTAGTTCAAGAACAGTTTGTTTTGACAGACCAGACCGGTGATTGGACGATACGTCCACGCGTTACACACCAAAGGCAGCTCTTACAAATGTCTGATTTCACAGATTTATAGTTTCTTAGCTGCTGCTAGTTCTTAGAGCCACATTAATACGATACAGAACCCAGTTTGGGTTCGTGAGCAGCATGTAAACCAACTGGATGCTGGCGTCCATGAGGATTGTGTATTTCTGTTGTCACTTGATTAACATGAATGTTTGTTTGTGTTCTGCAGAACATCGATGCATAGAGTCGGCCAAAATCCGCAACAAATACCCTGACAGGGTCCCGGTGAGTGAACAGGAAGTCGTGCTCACACAGCTGCTTCATGGGGGCCGGTTGGTTCCCTGACGTCTGTTGTCTGGTGGTACTGGAGCTGCTTCATGGGGACGGGGGGTATTCATGGTGTCTGTGTTCTGTCAGGTGATCGTGGAGAAGGTTTCCGGATCACAGATCGTGGACATCGATAAGAGGAAGTACCTGGTGCCCTCCGACATCACGGTGGCCCAGTTCATGTGGATCATCAGGAAACGCATCCAGCTGCCCTCAGAGAAAGCCATCTTCCTGTTCGTGGACAAGACGGTGCCGCAGTCCAGGTGAGCGGCTCAGCTTCACGACCGGGACTCGCGTAGCAGAACGTTCTGGGACAAACAGGAGTTCTGCAAATGAAATCAAAATGCTGGACGATATTTTAGGAATTCACACGACTTCAGTGCTGATTTTAAGTATAGCAGGTCATCAGCACCTGAGCTAACCAATCTGAGATAACGTTAGCCACGGCATTAGCCTAAACAAGCTAATGTTAGCCTTAACAAGATGACATTAGCCACTGCATTACCCTAAATAAGATGATGCTAAACAAGCCAAGAACAGCCTAAACAAGATGGTGTCGGTCACAGCATTAGCCTTACCAACATAACATTAGCCACTACATTAGCCTAAACAGGGTAAATAGATAATATGGAGTTTAAACAAGATAACAACACAACATTAGCAGCTAGGTTAGCCTGAAGAAGATAACATAGCTGCATACAGGAAACAAGATATTTAATTTACTTCCTGAAGAGAAGCAGTGAGTTTTCATATACGGGAGGTTTGATCAGTAAATCGGCTTTATAGTGGATCAATGATTTACTCGTTTTCAGGAAATAGGAAGCATTACAGCGTCAGACATCATAAAGTACATTTATGATTAACGATAGACAAATAAACTTTTAGGGAAGACGGTTTAATTGTGGGCGTTAAAGATGAAGTGTGAATGTTTGTGGACGCTCCTGTTGCAGATAATACATGTTGAGGGGACGTTTTAGCCCTGAGTGCAGCCTGTCAGGCAGAAACCTGAACACATTCATCTTCAGAAACAGCTCACTGACACCAGGATTCATTTATATAACAGACATTTATCAGGGACTGTTTTCAGCAGCGTGCGGCTCCACGTCAGTCCTCCAGCTTTAACTCTGGTTCTGGTTCTGTTGCAGCATCACGATGGGGCAGCTGTACGAGAAGGAGAAGGACGAGGACGGATTTTTATACGTGGCCTACAGCGGCGAGAACACCTTTGGTTTTTAGGAATCAGAGCAGCCGATCGTGACGCTGACACCCACCCACATCCAATCACAGCCCTCACTCGGCCCCTGCAGACGGCGAGGGAAGCCCCGCAGAGATTCAGAGACACCCGGAGGACGGACGGGACGGACATGAAGGCAGCACCGCAGCGTTTGTTCTGGCCCATGTTGCACCAGTTCTTTACAGAGTCATAGATTCAGTTTGTTAGTTTGATGTCGTGATTCGAGTGTTTTAGGATGATTTTTTTTTGTTTGTTTCCACCTTTTAAACGCGTGAATGAAGTTTGCTTTTAGTTGTGCTTTTCTTCTTTGGAGACGATATTTAAAAGAATTTTAATTTAATTATTTGAAGGTAAGGTAGCTGGATGACCTAACCAATAAAAAGAGCAAATTAAACTGACTCGGTTTGGTTTTCTTCTTTTAAACTGGCCTCAGTCCGGTGAAGACGACACAACAGAAACCAGAGCTGCAGCGATTGATCGATGATAAACTGATCGGCAGCTATTTTGATCATTGAACAGTTCAGTTTTAGAAAAAGTAATCTAAATTTTGTGATTGCAGCTTCTTCAGTGTGAATATTTTCTTTCCTCCTCTGTGACACTAAAATTATTTTCTAAGGATAAAACAACACGTCATGTCAGACAGATCAAAATAATATCATCCTCTGTAGCAGCCCAAACAAGATAGCATTAGCCTAGTAAGGCAACATTAGCTTAAACAAGGTAGCATTCACTGCTACATTAAACTAAACAAAGTAGCATTAGCCTAAACAAGACAACATTAACCAACATTGAAGATTTTATAAACCAAACAACTACTGGACTAACAAGACAACAATAGACAGCACAAATGCCCAAACAAGATAGCATTAGCCTAGCAAGGTAACATTAGCTTCAGCTTTAGCCTGAACAAGATAATGTTAGCCACTGCAATAGCCTAAACTCTTTACATGAATAACATTAGCATCAACAAGACAACATCAGCCAACATATAACATTTTATAGACCGAACAACTGATTGACTAGCCACTGTACTAGCCTAAACAAGATTACCCTAGTTAAGGTAACACTAACTACTATGTTAGCTTAAACAAGATAACACTAGCCCAGTGAAGGTAACATTAGCTGCTCCTTTAGCTTAAACATGATAACATTGGCTTAGTGAAGGTAGCACTAGCCACTACGTTAGCTTTAACAAGATAACTTTAGCCCAGGGAAGGTAGCATTAGCCAGTATGTTAGC
Source organism: Stegastes partitus (assembly GCF_000690725.1). Classification (NCBI taxonomy): domain Eukaryota; kingdom Metazoa; phylum Chordata; class Actinopteri; family Pomacentridae; genus Stegastes; species Stegastes partitus. The sequence goes on from NW_007578271.1 coordinate 295,651, forward strand.
TTAAACCAGATCACAATAATACTCTGATGACGTGTTTCAACCTGAGCAGCAGCTGATGTTGTGGAATAGATATTAGAAAATGTGATTTATTTATTATGTCGTTTATTTATTTATTTAAACAAGCAAACATTGGATCTTCTCTAAACAGCATCTTCGGGTCAGTGACATCAGAGATCACTTCATTAACACCAATGTGTGATTTCCTCAGTAAGCTGTGATCCACTAACGTCTGCTGATTATATATCAGCTTGGACTGTTGAATGAGTTCATGTCCACTGCATTTTGTCTTTAACGTCCTACAGAAGAGCTTCAGTGTGTACTGAGCTCCTGAACACAGATGAACAGCCTCCAGGAAACCAGTCCAGTGGAATCTCAGTGTAGTTACTGGTCGTACTGGGATTAATGGGATTCCTGTTTCCACCATATTATTATTATGAAGCTGATGGATCGTCCTCACAGCAGAACACAGCAGAACGTTGCTCAGGTGTTGCTGCTTCAGTCCAGCAGGTGGAGACAAAGAACCTCAGGAGAACCTCTGGAGAACCTTTCATATCAGCTGTTAGAAGAAGATCCCAGTAAGAAGCGACAGCATCAGTGTGGACATTTAGTTTGTGTTTATCGCTGCTTTGCATCTTTTCATTGATGAGCAGCTGTAGAGTACCAGATTGTGTGTGTGTGTGTGTGTGTGTGTGTGTTTTGTTGTTGTCCTCGTGCTTTCCAGGAGATGAGTTTGAAGCTGAACCTTCATACGTGGGTGCGGTCCCGTCTCCCGGTGGTTAGATTTCCGGGTCAGAACATGCACAGAGGTTAGAGGTTAGAGTTTAGTTTAGTGACCCAGGAAGACATCAGAGGCCTTTAAACTGCTCATGACCTTGAGACAAAGATCAAGGTCACGCTGAAGGTCTTAAAAGTTTAAATCCATCATAACCTGGAAACAAGACACAAACAAATAAACCAAATAACACAAAAAAGACAAAATGTTCAGAGAGACACAAAACGAACACGATGAGATTTAAAACGAGCAACAAAACAACAAAGAGACGCACGATAAACACAATTAAATGAAAACGACTGCAAAGACGCACAAAGTCACAAAAAACAGACGCAAACCTGTGAAAGAGACACAAAATGAACAGAGAGCTGCTGGTTTAATGCCCGGAGACGCTTCCCTCTGTGTGAAGCATCAGCGCTGCAGGACGGACGGAGCTCTGGTTCCACTACAGATCATTTGAAGGCAGATTGAAGCAAAGTTCATCGTCTGGAGGTTCTCAGTAGAACAGAACCAGGTCCACATGTTCCTCTGAGGCTCTGGTTCGTCTCTGTGGCTGCTTCAGTCTCTCTGAGTCTGTTGTGTGTCTTTTAATCATCATTTTGAGTGTTTGTGGACGTTTTGCCTTGTTGCTGTTTGTCTCTGTGTTTATTAGGGTCCGAGCACCAAAGGGTGTGAAGACCCTATTGGAACTGCTCGGATTATTATTATTATTCGTGCCAAAGACACGCGTTTTTGAGGCCCTAAACATACTCGAAAACTCACCAAAATTGCCATGTACATCAGACCCGGTGAAACATTTTATAATTTGGAAGAACAATACACACCTCAATAGAAAAATTGCTCCACAGCGCCACCTTCTAAATTGTCAAAAGCACATTTGGCCTAGAGCTACGCAATTTTGTAGGCATATAGAGCAGGTCAGGATGAATAAAAAAGTCAGGCTGGGCCAAGTTGCTCAACGGCGCCCCCTACAATATTTCAACAGATTCCCATTGGGGCTATGTTTGATTTACAACTACTACATTTGCTACACATATGTAACTTTTTTGTGACGCACAAAAAAGTCCATTAGCATGTTTCTGTAAACTCGACAGGAAATCCGCCATGTTGGAAAAACTGTGAGCATGGTGGGCCATTTTTGCTTTCTAAATCGAACTCCTCCTAGGGGGTTCGTCGTACACTCCTGACATTTGGCAGGCTAAAAACTACAGGACGTGGTGACTAAAAGTTCTTCAAACGCTCCGCAGATGAGGCCCGGTTTGGAAATGGTGGCCCGTCCAATTTCGATCAATGGCCATTTTGTCCATTTTCGCAGTGTTTTTTGCATTCAACTGACTCTTGTCGGAAGGTCGTTTCACCTACAGCTACAAGATTCNTGCAGAGTCACGGCTATCAGCGGCAAACAGTTCTGTGTGGATCCGGAATGGGCCTGGTCCAAGAACCGCCTGGCTGAGTTCAACAAGACCCAAACCGCTTCAGGAAAAACTGCAAACGAGCTTAAAAACGTGGAAAATAATCAGAAATTGTGAATTCTGTCTTTGCTCCAACAGCAGAGTCTGTTCAGTGATAATTTAAAGAAGCTTTTGGGTTCTTGATCTCGTTTGAATCACATTTTATCTTCAGACCGTTTTCTCTCAGATACTAACGAGAAGTTTGACTGTTTATCTCGACCACATTTTAAATACATGTTTCTTATTTTGACGTCTTTCTGAATAAAACCTTTATTTTTGTACGTGGGCTCTCTGTGCTTCCTGTTTTGCTGACATGTGACGGATGTTTGATCAGACAGGTGGAGGTGAGGCTCTGCTTCGCTCCAAACACTTAAACTACTGATAAAAGCTCGTTGCTATACCGTTAAAAATACAACAAAAGACTGATTCTGCTGCACAAACGTGAAGCTAAACTGCATCAAACACTTTTATTTTCTGCATCATTGCTGTTTTTATTCACCAGATTCTTTGTGTTGTTGTTGCATAAATTCCTGATCGAAGCGTCTTTAGCTTTGTTAAAGAAAGCTTTGTAAAAAAAAAACAAAAATCAGACGCCAGGTGAAACTTCAGAACTCTGTGTGAGCAGCAGGTGGCGCTGCAGCTCCGTCAGCTCTGGAGCCCACATCAGACTCCAACATGAGCTGCTTTTATTGTGAAGGGCTCGTCCTGTGTCCATCAGGTTCTCTTTGGATTCACCTGCAAATCCTGAAGTTGGAGGACACCCGGGATCTTCCTGCGTGGAGTCTCCATGTTCTCCCCGTGCAGCGTGGGTTCTCTCCGGGTTCTCCGGCTTCCTCCCACAGTCCAGAANAACTCTGGTCTCCATTGATCAGCCCTGTGCCAAGTCTGAAGCAGCTGCCTTTGTCTGGTGTCCACAGCTCCATAGTGACAGTAGTTGACTGTCCGTGGAGTCATTATAGGAGGACGACCACTGCAGCCCTGATCAGTGCTGCTGTGGCTCCTTCTGGACCTCCTGGTTCCTGCTCACACTGGGCTGCACTGGGTTTAGCCAGAACCCTGGCTGCTCTGATTAGTGGCACGATGGAGGAACCAGTGATGATGGTTGTGGCAGGAGGCCGACCATGTGGAGATCTTCTAGAACTCTGGATTCTGAAACACTGACTGGACGCAGCTTCATGACTCAGCTAAACTGAACCTGATCCGATCCGTCCATCAGAATGAGGAACAGATGATTCACTGAACGGTGGCGTCATCGTGGACGTTTTAAATTCATGTCAAACTCACTTTTCAATAGAAATCAACATCAGCACAAGTTTAATGTCAGAAAACCACAATGATGCCTTAGAAGGAACGAGTCGGACGCTTCCTGGGAACAAAGAGGATCTGAAAGTACCACAGGAACCGTCACAGCCGCTCGCTTTCATTCATTCATCCATTCATTCATTCATGTTAGCCGGTGAGCTCATCGACCCGCTAACATCCTGCTTCATCACCGTTGCTCTTATTCTGACTGCTCCGGTTCTGGACGTCAGCTTCAGGTCCAAGGCGTCAAATCACGACTTGAGAAATAAAATCCAATATTTAGCAGATTTAAAGACCAAACTAAACCCAGAGACAGAGTCCAAACTACAGTCGGGTTTAGAAACCGGCCGAGCTGAACCAGAACCACAGCGTTATGGACCAGCCAGTGGACGGACCTGCAGGAAACGGTGCTTCCTGTGTTTCATCAGTAAATCGGTCATAAAATCAGATATTTATGATCTTTACTGATGCAGCTGCAGTGAAAAACGTTTTCTGTTGTTTAACGATGAACCGACAGAACAGAACCAGTTCATCTGTAAATCCTTCACCGGATCATTTTACTGTTTCATGTGAACCATAAAAAACAAAAGCTGTGAATAAAGTCACAAACCTGTTTTTATACATCTGAATCCTAAAAGCTGTGAATTTGTTCTGAGTTCTGATGAAGCTGAGAAACAAGAAGCTTTCATCCTTCTGATCGGGTCTGAACACGAGGAAGTGAGTTTCCTCTGAGCGCCTCTTCTGAGTACTTCTGAGTACACGTGTTAGCAGAACGATGTGGACGGAAAAGAGAAGAAGCAGAAGAAGAAGCATCCTTTCTAAGAATGAGTGTGCATGAATGTGGAAGCGCCAGATGGATATAAAGACAGGACCGATCAGAGAGGAGCACAGCAGGACTCAACATCCAGCAGCAGAACATCCAGCAGGAGAACATCCAGCAGAACATCCAGCAGAACATCCAGCAGCAGAACATCCAGCAGAACATCCAGGAGAACATCTGAACCATGAAGACTCTGCTGCCTCTCCTCACTCTGCTCGTCCTCCTGACTCTCAGCTCCTCCAGTCAGTTCCTCTGCTTTACCTTCATTAACCGTGAGTCTGACCTGATTATTGGTTATTGATCGCTGATCGCTGACTCTGTGTGTCTGCAGGTGTGCTCGGTCCAAGTGAGGCTCTGAAGGACGGATGCTGTGAGGGCCACACCAGGTTTCCTGTTCCTAAAAACAAAATCAGATGCGTGGTGATGAGCAACTGCAAGACCAAAGCTGTGATGTGAGTATTACTGCTACTACTATGCCTAGTACTGCTAGTACTACTACTAGTACTACTACTAGTACTGCTAGTACTACTAGTACTGCTAGTCCTGCTAGTACTCCTGCTGCTGCTCCCTCATGTCGCAGGAGGAACATGAATGAAACGTGTTTTTAACCATCGACTGCCCAGCAGCAGGAACTAAAGTGATTAAAACATGAAGCTGTTCTCCTCGTTATCTAGAAGATGATTTTATAGGACACGTACTTCATCACCGTGATGACGAACATCAGTTTTGACAAACTAAACTTTTCTTCAGTAGTTGTTGTTTTTACAGTCCAGCACGTTTCATGATTTATGATCTGCAGCATAAACACCAGATTTTATTCATGAAAACTAAGATGTTTGTTCATTTAAAGGGAATTTAAACTGTTGGAACTTCAATTATAAATGTCATGTTTCTGTTTCCTGGGCTAGTCTGGGNAGAGACACAAACTAATCAGTCAGAGCTGTAAACATCAATCAGCGATCGATCAATCGATCAATCACAACATGTGACTGTAGGAACAGAGTCCACTGAGCATGCTCAGTACAGACCTCCGCTGCCTCCTTACAGGTGCACCTGTGACCTGCTGCTCTCTGATTGGCTGTTCAGGAGGTCAGACCAGGTGTGACTGACTTTACTTTGTCTTTATGTCGAGGCTGCGACGGGTCATGAAGGTAAAACCAGCGGCAGCAGCTTCAACACAAACTCCGTCTGCACGTTTCCTTTGAACAACGAGAGAATTCCTCATAAATCACTGATCAAGAGTCAGTCTGATGACGTCGCTGAGAACTGAGCGTGTCAGGACGTTGGTTTTCCTGTTTTCACTTCCTCGTCTCTTCTCTGCAGCCGACAGCAGACGCACAAAACGAACACAAACAGATGAAAGGTGACCCTCACGTGACTGCTGCGACGACAAAAGAGTGATGCAAAGTCAACAAAAAGACATGAAAGGCTCACATAGAGGTCAGGAAGAGATGCAGACCAACGAAAAGGACACAAAATGAGCACAAATAGGCATCAAATGAGTGTAAACATGTACACAAGGTCCAGAAAGAGATGCAGATCGATGAACAAGAGACACAAAATGAGCACAATTAAACACAAGACGACTGCATAGAGACACAAAAACACCAGAAAGTGAACAAAATGAACACAAATAGATCAAAAAACCAACAAACAGACACAACATGAATAAAAAGTGACACAAAAAGAGCAGAAAGTGAAGCAGAATGAAGACAAAGTGCCTCTCAGGACGCTTCTCGTTTCGTTTCCTCGTTTCTGTGAACAAACTGCAGAAGAAACCTTCAGATGAACAAACACGGAACCGTTTCTTGTTTTTTTTGTGCATCGCAGCTTCTGACGGAGTTCAGTTCAGGTCAGACCCACATCTAGAGTCGGATTCAGTTTTAAACTCTGACTTCGTTAAAGACGTCCGACACTAGAAACGCTCATTATTTGTTCTGTTTGTGTTTTTTCTCATTAATGGCCTTAAAATGGATAAAAAGCTGCAAAACCTCGAGTCCAGGGTGAAGCTGTGGCTCAGAGAGGATCTCACTGCACATTTAAAGTCGTTTCCAGTTAAAGCAGAACTTTGGCTGCATCCTGAGCGACTTTCTGCTGCTTTGACTTCGTTACTGAACATTAAAACCAGAGCAGCAGCGAGTCCAGGAGCTCTGAGCTGACGTTAGACAACCACAAAGACACACAAAGACAATCACACACAGCAGGAAGAGACACCACATGGACATGGACAGAAGCAAAGCA
>NW_007578271.1:308621-320449 GCF_000690725.1 Stegastes partitus
AACACTCGGCTCAGCGTTAAAGATGGAGGAACCGAAGAAACAAGAACCCGACGTCCCAGAACTGATTCATTATAATTCATGTTCTAAGACGAGCAGCAGCATCGACACCGTAAACATCAGGTTTAAACAGGTCACGGTGGTTCTGCAGAGGTTTGTTTGTTTTGTTAAACTACACAAAGTAACTCATAAAATCCTAGAATAAATATTTATTTATATCTAAAAAAAAACAACAAACAAACAAACAAACAGGCCAAAACTGTAAATAATGTTCATGTCAAAACACTTTTGTTTGTTTGTTTGTTTTTATAAATAATAATCAATCATTTTTATTACCAATGTCTGACTGAAGAATTTATTTGGTTTAAAAATCAGCAAAAGTATTAATTTACATTTTTATTGTGGACTCGGTTCTAGACGTGGTTCTGGACCGTTTTGGCCTGGTTCTAGATTTAGTTCTAGACTTGGTTCTAGATGTGATTTAGACCTGGGTTTGTTTCTTTAGGCCTTTAAGGATCTGCTTTGGTAAACTGAGACGACAGACTGTTTTTCTTTGTTTGCCTTTCATGTGAGCTCAGTTCTTCATTAGTGTGGAGCTAAACTGTAACCAGCCACCAGGAGGCGCTACACACGTCTTCGTACAGCCACAGGTAGCTTCCTGCCTCAGGTACGACTGCTGCTCCTCATCTGACTCTCTGAAACCTAAAACCTGCTGCATCAGGAGTTTTAATTTACTAATCATGACCTCCTCCTTCTTCATGTTCTGGTTCCTCAGAGCTGCACAGAAACATGAAGCTCAGTGAAGGAACCTGAGCCTGGAGCTGCTGCTGGACTTCAGAGGGTTAAACAGTGTTCCTCATAAACATCAGCCTCTCTGTGAAGCTTCTGTCTCACATGATCTCCAACAGTTTCCATGACACAAGGATGAAAATATGTAGTTTTGCTGCTGAATTAAACATCATGTCGTGTGTTTATCACAGCTGCCAGACGTTTGTTCAGCACACTTCTTCTACTCTGAAGGTCTCAGGGTTTTCTCTCGTACCTCCTCTTTGGTGAACTAGTGCAGCGTCTGAGAGCAACAACAAACCGTTCGTCTCCTAAACAAGCAGAAACAGAAGCAGTCAGCTCGGAGCTCTTTTATTTCAAACAGCAGCTACAAGATGGAATCGAGGATAAACTGGTTAACTGGAGCTCTCCGTCGCTGCTGCCCATCGGCTTCAGACGACTTCGTGACCCCGGAGGCAGCATCGATCTGAGACGTGGCGCTGGTTTGTCCCGCTGCCATCCATCACAGTGAAGTGTTCATCACTGGGCTCCGATGGGGCGTTTAAGGACACGGCAACTTCCAGAAAACCGGGTGTGAAAGTGTCACATTCATGAGACGTGTGATGAAAAACAAACAGGAGGAAACAGTGGCTGGATGAGTCACTGTCAGTTATCTGCTGGAGTCAACGGGACACTCAGGCAACGTTTGGGCTCCGGAAATGTGATGTGATGCTGCCAGGATGTAGGTGTTAGCGAGCTAACAAGGCTAACTAGCTTCCCTTTAGTCCAAAAGCTGGATGCTGTAAAGAAACAGAAGTCTTGAATTAAATAAATCCAACTGTCCAACTCACTGACTGCAAGCCAGAACAGATCTGGTTGCCTCCTCGTTGCTGGTTGCAGCAATGACCGTAAACCCTCCACGTTAGCAGAAGAAGCTAAAAAGTCAACAAAAAATCTAATTTATCTTTAAAGATATGGTTTCTGTAATATGAAGATCTAATCGCATTGATGTTTGTTCACATTTTTCCGATTTGGTAATTAGCAAATTAATGCTAATGCTATAGCTAGCAAGCTAAGATTCCTATCAATCTGTGGAGGAATTAAGGTAATATGTACGTAGCTAGCTAGCTAGACAGGAAACAGTTAGCGATGAAAGTTGTCTAGAAAGTGATCAGCTAACAGCCGGCGTCCATGACAGTACAAGACATGGAGCTGCTGAACTATGTCAGCTAATATAATTAGCAAGTTAATGTTAAAGCTAGACAGCTAAGAACATGAATATTCTATTGGGAAAAGTAGCTGCCATGTAGCCAGTTAGCAAGACAGCTAGCAGCTACTAATCATTGTTAACTAAAATCTCATTAGCGTACAGTGAGACAGTCAAGATGGCAGTGGCTGAGCTATGTGAAATAATGTAATTAGCAAGTTAATGCTAATGATACAGCTGGAAAGCTCCAACCATCGAATGGAACAAAGTAGCTAATATGCAGCTAGCTAGCAAGACAGCTACTAATCATTATTTTCCAAAAAATGATCAGCATATAGCTAGCATCTACAACAGTCCAAGACAGTCAAAAAGGCAGCACCTACACTACATGAGCTAACATAATTAGCAAGGTAATGCTAATGTTAAAGCTAGCAGTCATCATTATTTGGAACATGATCAGCATACAGCTAGCATTCATGAAAGTCCAGATGGCAGCTGGGCTTCGTGAACTCACATAATTAGCAAGTTAATGCTAATGCTATAGCTAGCCGGAGACAATCCCAAACAATTCATTTGGTAAAGTAGTTGATAGGTAGCTAGCTAGCTTGACAGCTCACAGTTACTAATCATTATTATATAGAAATAATATGTGTAAATAAACATTAATGGGAGTCAAGATGGTGGCAGCTGGTTAAGTTCAGGGGCGTGTCCTCACATATGGGCGGGGCTTCTTCAATATGACTCCGCCCTCCTGGTCGGCTTGTAAATGAGCAGGACAAGATGGCTGCAGCTGTTTCTGCCATATTTCAGCTTCACTTTGGTTCAGTGGGAGGACGCGGCGGCCATCTTTAATTAGTCTGTCAGCCAGTAGCAGCAGAGCGCCATGAACACAGTCTCCTACCAGCCGAATGTGTGTTTATATAAAACAGATTCATAAAATGGAAGAATAACTGCAGCTAGATGATAGTTTATGTTTTCAGCGTTCAGTAAAGGGTTCGTTCTGCATGTGATGAGTTTACTGACTAGAGCCTGACGGTAGTTTGTTGGAAGCAGTTGAAGAGTGAACCCAGAACATGGAGGTGAGATAACGTCTACTTCAGGGTCATCATGGAGCCTGAATCCACTTTAGAAGATGGACGCCTCCATCTTCACACATCAGGACGCTGCTAGAACGCTGTGGACGGAAGCGTGGACTGACGAGCGTTTCCTGACGTCACGCCGTCATCGCCCTGATTGGTCGCCGGCGTGACCCCGTCAGCTGGCAGGTCCACCTTGGTCCAGCTCTCCTCGGACTCGGCGGCGATCTCCTCGTCTCGCTCCTCCTTCCACAGCCGCTCGTACTCCTGCTTCAGCTCCTGGTAGGACCTGGAGAAGGTGTGGAAGATGGAGGTGGCCGGGAACGCCATGATGAGGATGCCGCTCAGGATGCTGGTCAGCGCCACGATCTGGCCGGGGATGCTGCGCGGCACCATGTCGCCGTAGCCCACCGTCGTCATGGAGATGATGGCCCACCAGTAGGAGGCCGGGATGCTGCTGAAGCTGTGGTGGGGGTGCGAGGAGGCGAACGGCGCCAGCTCGCTCTCGGCCAGGTGGACCAGCGGCGAGAAGAGGGTGACGGCCACGCAGACGAAGAGCAGCAGCAGGCCGAACTCCCGCATGCTGCGCTGCATGGTGAGGCCCAGCGTCTGCAGGCCCAGCGAGTGGCGAGCCAGCCGCATCACGTACAGGATCCTCAGCGCCCGCAGCAGCCGCAGGATCAGGCTCAGCTTGTCCAGGTAGCCGCGGCCGGCGCCCATGATCACGTCCTCCTGCGACCGGTCCCGGACGTCCACCACCAGCGACACGTAGTACGGCAGGATGGCGATGGCGTCGATGATGTTCAGCGGGCCGCGAGCGAACGCCAGTTTGCTCTGAGCGTTGATGAAGCGAAGCACGAACTCCAGCGTGAACCAGGCGACGCAGATGGACTCCACCACGAACATGTTGTGGCACTTCTGGGAGCATTCGCCCTGCAGACACGAGCACAGGGAGGCGCTACCGTTAGGACAGCTAGCCAAGGTAGCCAAGTTAGCTAATGTAGTGAAGTTAGTGAAATCAGTTAAGCTAGTTGTTCCGACTCGGCCTGTCGGAGCTGAAGAAGCAGGATTAGCATCAAGTTCATATCAAAGCTTACCTGAAGAAGGACAGAGGCTTTAATTAGAGACGCTGCTGAGGCTGACAAGTAAAAATAAAACATGAGTCGATCTGAAAAACGATGCAGAAGAAAAAGAAATGTCCACCATCTTGGTTTAGCATGTTAGCATGCTAGCATTCACTAATGATGACAGGTTACTGTGAGCGGCACGTCATTGGTTCTGTTGGTGGCTGGAAGTAAAAAAAAAACTAAATAACTCTGACCTGCTTAACGAGCAGGTCGTTAAGACATTTAATTAAAAGCCAGATATGCAGGAAAACAAGCAAAGTGCTCCGTATGAGAGGATAAAACAACCACTAAACAGAACTGGTAGATGGAAAAATAAAGTCAGATTTAAAAGAAATCATTCAACAAAACATAAAAATACAATAATAGCTACGAATATGACTGAAACGGAACCAAAATAAGCCAAACTAACCTTTTTTTTAAACCTAACTGCAGTTATTCAGAATAAATTCTGTAGAAAAGCTGTCAAACACAACATTTTACTCTGAAATGTGATTCATAAAGGCCCAATAAAAAGGAAATGCTCCGATAAACATCAAACTGCCCTTAAATGCAGCACTGGCGTGTTCGCCTTCTGGATTTAAAGTAAATGCTGGTGTTGAATGAGTCTTTTTGAACGCTTCCTTTATCAGAGCAATGATTTATGAAGTTAAATAAAATGACTTTACGGGAACTTGAGTGTCAGAAAGACTGAGTTTTTCCCACATTTGATAAATTCGATGCATTTGTCTGATAAAAAAAGAGACTTTTAATGGAAGTGCAATAACAAACCTTATAAATAGTGTTTTAAACATGTATTTATTGTCTGTCCAGGCTGTTGTTCAGAGAAACACCGTCCTGGTTTCACAGCATCACTTCCACGGTTTGTGTTTGCACAAAGCCGGAGACGCTGCAGAGCCTTGAAATGGATTCTGAATGTTTAACAGACTGCTAACGTGAAGGAGCCATTTATTGTAAAGGGAAAAAAATCTATTTCCATTCGGTTGTGATTCTGACGGCAGGAAAACAAGACCTTCTAATGAGGAGCCTCAAACAGCGACAACGAGTGAAATTACAACCTTGGACGACGTCGCTTCTCTAACTGCACTTAATGAGGCTGTTTGTGACGAGCAGAGGGCTGAAGGGCAGCTTTCACCAACCGCTCAATCAATACTTTTAATCTGGAGCTGTGAAGGAGAACAAGTGAATCATGTGTGAAGAAATAAGGACGAACTTTGTGCTGAAGCTAATTCCAACACTTCACTGTTTAGACGAAGCCTCCAGCAGCTCCTGAAGCTGAAACTCAGCGTCCAGGAAACAGACGTCAAACCAGGTCCAGAGGCTGATTCTGTAAATAAAGAGCTGGATGGACTTCTGCTCACAAATAGAAATCAGTTTAACAGATTTTAAGCTGTTCGATTTGTCACAAAGGCCAGATACAGATACAGCATGAATCATTTTATTCTTTTAATTCAAATGTATGGAACCAATTTTAATGCATTTTTTTTAATTTTTTTTTTTTATGCTCTTAACTACTCATGTTGTTATCTTACTGTTGTGCTGTACATGAGTCCACATAAAGGGCCATAAAAATACAATTCGATGAATAATATTGATCATAACGTTATTTTTTTCAGATTAAAAAAAAGAAAATACTAATAAAACCCAAGACAATAAAATGTTAGCATATATTGCTAACTAGCATCCATATTGGTAACCTAATTGCTCGCTAATTGTTAGCCCCCGACATTGTTCTTTGTGTACCTGAACATATGACCAAAGAGAAAGAAATGTTGATGTTTAATGTAAGCACACTGCTAACTAGCATGTAGCTTTGCTTTACCTGCAATTATTTTGGATTCATGGCTCTAAAAACGTCTGTATTCCAACTCAACATGAATCCAAACATATGAACATAACTGTGAGACAGAAATGTTATGCTAGCTTTCTCTAACACTTAGCATACATTGCTAACTGATGTTATTACAGTTGTAGTTAATATACATTATAGTTATTTTGGTTTGTCTGTTAAGAGAAAGAAATCCTTGTTTGTTATGTAACTATCACATATAAGCAGTTTTAGAAGAAAGAAATAACACAATGTGCTTGTCTAGACTAGCATTAGCTCATCTTGCTAACTGACAATTGCAGTTGCATTAGCCAATCATCAGGGATCTGCATTAATTAGTTATTTTGGTTTGTTTACTTGAAAAACGTCCTCGTTCCAGCTCGTATATCTGAGAATAAAAACAACGTGAAAGACTCGACGTAGTGTGTTTGTTTAGTCTCATGTTAGAAAACCTTCCTAACCACTATTTTTGTATTAGCTTATCGTTAGCAACAAAGTTATTAGCAGCTGGTTTGTCTACTTTAGAAAAATCATCGTCCAACCTGTTGTGTGTCTAAACATAAAAACTATCCTAAGACAGAAGTAAATCAACGTGTTTGTCTAGTTATGCATTAGCATATATTGCTAACTAGCCTCCACAGTAGTAACCTTGCATTAGCTCATCATTAGCAGCCGACGTTAGCTGTTTTGGTTTGTCTACTTTAGAAAATTCTGGGTTCACTGTGTGACTAAACATACAGACAATGTTCTGAGAAAGGAATTAGCTGCTTGTTTAGCTTTATGTTAGCATTCACTGCTAACTGCCATTCAGAGTACTAACCTTCCATTAGCATTACCAAACTATATGCTGCAGGCTAAGTGCTACTTCAGAGTAAAATAAAAACCAACATGCTCCATTTATTTTCTTTCTGACTCAATACTGAGGTTCAATATTTTTTAGCCACATGGAGCTAAATTAGCATCACGTAGTGCTTGTGTGCATATTTAAGTTCAAATTCCACCTGACAGAGTTTTTAATTAGCGAGTTGCAGCAGCAAAATGAACGGACGCTAGCTTCATGTGAGAAGCTGCTTCAAACTGAAGTCCAGGAGCTGCTGTTCATAAACCTGCTTCACGTCGTGTTTGACGGCCAGCGCTCGACTTTAAAACCTCGTGTGAACCTCGGCCACATCCAGGAAAACAACTCTGAGTTTTGTGTTTCGGTTCTTGTGCTGAGCTTTGATTTTCTATCATGTTGATTAAATGTCTGCAGACGCTTTCGGGGGGAATCGATCGGCCGTCTCCGGCTCAGAAATATTCACTTCATCCTGATAACAGCTCATAGACTCAGTCCTGCTTGTTCAGGCCAGAAAGCTTCACATCCAACAGACTGTTCACTCAGTGATGACGTCTGCCTCCCGTCTATCAACCCTTCACTTCATGTTTGTCTGTTTTTTCTTTGTCTTAAACCGTCCTGATTCTCATGTTAATTTTCTTTGTATTTTACATTTAAAACATCAGAAATAAAGAAATAAGACGACTGTGACACATTTACTCGACTAGTTTGAGCTTCTTCACTGATCTCTGCTGCATGACGGCGTTTTATGTGATTTTCTGCCAAAAAAGCAAATTATTAATCAGATTTTATGGTGAGAAACTGTTACTGCAGGAAAGACTTGTGTCCTTGTGAATGTCTTTGCTTTCTTTTCTGTCGTTGGAACATCTTTTGATATCATCAGATCCTGATTTGTTGCTGAAATGTTGTAAAGAGACGGTAACGTGAGCAGCAGGCTCACATGTTCCTTCATTAATTCAGTTATTAGTCCAGTTGAGAGAAACACGGCTTCCTGTTGAGGAGAATATTCAGATAGTTTGGCTTTGAGTTGATCTGATGAGTGTGTTTGCAGAGAGTTGTCTTTTTCACATCCAGCCTACACACTCACATTAGCATATCAGCTCTCCTGTGTGTTTGTGGTGCAGCAGGTATCATGCAGAGTGTTGATCAGTGATCAGTTCTGCTCCCAACGCCTGCAAACGTCCTGCATGAAGCAAAACGCAGCAACAACGGAGAAAAAAAGCTGAAAGAACCAGCACCGCTTTAATCAGTCATTACTGACAGGAAAAATATTAATTAGTACAGAACTTCATCAATTTTCAATTTGCACGTTTTGTACAGTTGTTTTATTTATTTTTATTTTATTCACTTATTTTTATTTTTATTTTTTTTAAATAGTATTTAACTTTGGCTCTTTTTCTGTTGGGATTGGTGTTTTTCTTACTGCTGTACCACAGCAATGTCCCAGACTGGGATAAATAAAGTATTTTTCTATTCTATTCTATCAACACAGAATATTTTGGGCAGTTTATTTATGTATTTATTTTTTTAAATAAATTTCCCATGTTTAGTCCGTTTCAGGTCCACGGCTGTGAGATCAAACCCAACAGCCTCAGTGTTCATGGATCAGAGACGCTGTGAAGCATTTAGAAAATAAAATCAACCAGCAGGTCGAAGTTTAAACTGAAAAACTGCAGCAGAAACGAACAAAAGACTGTAAATCAGAGAGTAAACGAACATCCTGACAGCAGCGAGTCAGAGACGCTGATGTTACTGAACCTGATCCGAACAGATTCACAGTTAGCTTAGCATTAGCATCATCCATTATTCAGTTGTATTGGTTCGTCTATAATATACACTCTGAAAACTAACTCAAAGGAGTTTATACCACAATTTAATTAGGTGCATGATTTCAAGATAAAATTATAAATCGTTGATTTGATGAAACCTTTTAAGTTCTAAACATTATTTTGATGGTTGACAGCAATTTAATATTTTATATTTTAAACTCATATTTCTGCATTTGGTGATTTAAAACTAAATTCAAGCTGTTGTAACTTCATGAAATTAACTTGACACCTTGATGAATCAGGATTTAAAGTCTGGACAGGTTCAGACAGCAGTGGATCCTGGAACATGTCCAGCTGTGATCACAGTTCATCCTCCAGATGTTTATGATGAACATGTTGTTCTGTAGCTAATGCTAATGCTAATGCTAATGCTAATGCTAGTCATATTTAGTGATGAGTCCGACCTTCAGTTTAACAAACCGGTGGATGAAAAACATTTCATGTCATTTGACAAATCTGCTCGTTTGTTTACAATTTGTGGGGAAATTTAAATTTGAGTTGTTAAGATTTAATTACCGTGTGTTGAAATACACGACTGAAAGAAAACAAGGAGAAGCTAATTACCATCGACTTTGTTTTGGATTTCATGAATTTCTTAAAAGCCACAACATGAAGTTAAACATGAAAAACAGAAGAACGTCTGACTTTCATGCTGCCAGTCATCCAGAAACGAACACATCTGTGACTGTCGAGGAAAAAGTCCGTCTTCAGTAAAACAACATTTAAAAAAGAAGACGAGGATCAGGTTTCTAATAACTCGCCGTGTCCATGAACGCCATGCCGGCGACGCTTCGGTGAGCAAATTCTGTTAGCGCAGAGAGATTAAAGTTGATGATTCTGTTCAGAATAGAAATGATCTGAATTTAAATGACTTGTTGTTTGAGGCAGACTTCTGAGGACCATCACGATTAGAAAATTCAATTTCAAGCATAAAAGTTCTTTTGTGAAATGTGGATTTTTTTTTTTATTTTTGTCTGTTTTTGCTGTTTCCATTAACTGTTTCTGATGTGACACTTCAGAATGTGCATACAAATCAGTGACTGAGCTGATGCTGTGGAGCCTGTTCTGCTGAATGTGATGCAACAGAAGTGAAGCTGCAGCCACTTCAGACCCGGCAGCGCCACAAGGCCTTTTCACTTCAGCTGCTTTATCAACCTCTTCTGCTGCTGCTGCACTAAAAGCACAACAAGTCAAGACAGCTTCACACTGATCAGAGTGTCGGCGTCGTACTGACCCTGGTCTCCTCGTCCCTCAGGTCCGGCATGGTGCTGATGCAGAGGCTGATGACGGTGACCATCACCATGATGATGGACAGGCAGGCGAATATCTTGCCCGCCAGGCCTGAGTGGGGGTTTTCCACCACCTCCCTCAGCATGGACACCAGCCGGCGGTGGCCCTGCTCCACCTGCAGGGCCTTCTTCTTCAGCAGCAGCCTCTTCTGCCTCCACTCCTTCTCCTTCCGCTCCCTCTCAGCCACCTCCTCCACCCGGGTCATCATGCGGCGCCGGCAGCAGCGCTCCATGTGACCCGGGTCAACACCCCAGTAGTCCAGCTCGTCGTGCAGCGACACGGCGCACAGTTCCCGGAGGAGGCGGAGTTTCCCCGCGGCCAGGAAGTTGAGGATGACCCTGAAGGCGGTGGGGTTCCGGTCAAAGAAGTACTCCTGGACCGTCTCGTCGTAGTCGTCGCAGAGTCGTGCGATCTCCTCCGGCGTCGTGCAGAACCGCAAACGTCCCAGCCGACTCTGGGGAAACTGCTCCAGGGTGCTCCAGGGGAAGGTGTAGCGGTTCCCCCCCACATTGATGAGCACCTGCAGGGTGTGGTCCACCACGTAGGAGGCCTTCGGGTCGCGGAGCCGCTGGGCCCGCTGGAAGTAGACGCCTTTGAGGGTCTCAGTTTCTGGGATCTCGGTGAAGAAGCGGTCGAGGCTGCTGTCGTCGCTGCTGATGGAGTAGGTGCTGAAGTCATTGTTGGCGTTGCTGATGATGGGCATCCTGGCAGCCGGAGGAGCAACCAATCAGAAGAGGTTATATCAGGTCCAGCTGACAGGAAGTGATGTGGAGGAACCACAGAGAACAAGAAAACCTGTGAGGACAAACAACAAACAGAATCAGTATGAAATCAGGCCAACAACACTAAAAACATTGATGTGGAGTCCCACAGGGCTCCGTCATGGATCCTCTTATGTTCTGCATGGATCAGGCTGCAGAGACTTTATTCAGCTCATGTATCGAATCAGATTTTTATTCAGCATTTAAAAGTACCTAAAAGCTTAAAAAACTGCAGCTCAAATACAGGAAACAACCTTCAGTTGGTCAGAAAACAAAACCTGGAAACAAGATGAGCGACATCATAAATAAACCTGTGGGCTTCAATTCCTTCAATCTGCTGAATCTTCATTTCTTCATCATTTCTTTCTTTTCTTTTCTTTTTTTTTGCATCAGTTTATGTAGTTTTGTTTAAAAAAAAAAAAACTTATTCAAAAACATTCTTTTTTTTTTTTTTTAAACAAATACTAAGATGTCCATATTGTACCATGTGGCCAAATATTATTAAATTAGTTTGAAATTATTAGTAAAAGGTTGAAAATTGTAACGGAATGTTGTGAAATAATATTATATCTAAAAATATGAATAAAATATCTGATAATAAGGATAAAATGTTCAAAAATATTACTACAATTTACAAGAAACGTCTAAATGTCAGAAGACTGTAAAATGACAAACATATTCATACAGTCTTGAACAATATTAATAACATAGTGGAACTAATTAGAGCCTTGGGGCTTGTAAATAAACCTTCTATGGAAACAGATCAGTTAAAATCTAGAACCAGAATCATTTAATCAGATGAAATGTTGCCACGTTGCTGCAACTGTTGACCTTGTTTGCAGCTGCAGGCGGTTTTAGCTGCAGGACAACAGTTTGCTGCTGATTCACTTCATCAGCGTGAAGCCGTTCAGGAGAAACGCTGCAGGACAGGAAACGTGTCGACGCTCCAGTTTTAGCCCAGAACCTCCGTCGGTTCACACCTCCAACCACGTGAGCGCCGAGGCGAGAACCACCTGCAGAGGTTGAAGCTGCCGCGACCCGAAACAGCCCAGAAACAAAGAAACACTCTGAGGTTAACGGATCGGATCATGACCGACCCAAACCTCACACAGATTT
>NW_007578271.1:320909-325333 GCF_000690725.1 Stegastes partitus
CTGAGTTCTGCAGCTTCAACTGTTTGTCTGAATAAAGTCCGTCCAATCAGCTCAGTCTGCTCCAGGTGAACTAGAACCGGTTCTGGACACCTGGAGGAGGATTAAAGTCATTAAAGTAGAAAAACACTCAGTTTGTCAGCAGGAAGTGTCAAATTTATCCTTTTAAAATTAAACTGACGACTTAAAAAAAGTGAAGGAGGAGCGTGAACGTGTCGTTTTAACAAACTGGCATCAAACCAGAGCTGGTTGATTTGGAGAGAATGTTTTATTTAGATGTTTATCTGCACAAGTGAAGAAACAACAAGCTGCACTTCTGCTGTTGGCAGTAGGTCTGATGTGAATGTGGTCGCTGTGAACGGAGATGTTCTGTCAGACTCAGAGTTCTGTTCATGGAAACGACGAGTGAGCAGAAAAATACCTGCTGGGGTCTGAACAAAAGGCCACAGCACAGCGACAAACCTGCGTTTCTCACATAATTAAGAACACATTTGGAGGTTTGTGTGTCAGAGGTCGCAGCCAGCGCTCACAGGAAGCGTTCCCACAACGTTGCCTGCAGGTTCCATTCACGTTTTAAAGTTTAATCCAACGTCGAACAAACATTTTTAAGTGTTTTTTATCGTTTCAAAAATAATCCTGCGAGGTTAAAGGTGAACCAGACAGAAACTGGAACCTGCTCGGAGACGGTCGTCATGGAAACAGATGATGTTACACAACAACAATGAAACAACGCTCGAAAAACGCTTTCAGGAACAAAGTGAGTGGCTGAGCGTTTTTCCTGCAGCGTTCTGAGGACGTTCTGGGGAAACGCTTTCACAACGTTCCACAGCGTAACGGCAGAGGAAGAACGTTCTCAGAGCAGCGTTAAGAACGTTACGGCGGAACGGACGAGCAGCACTATCAGAACGTCGTCGACTGTTTGACCTTCACAAAGAACGTTCTGGGAACTGAAGGAGAACTGAAGCTGAAAACAGCATCAGAACTTTTTCAACGTGTTCTGACCCGGGACTCAGAAACAAATCTGTAAAAGAACTTGATAAGGACACTGAGGATGTTTTCTGAGTTTTAGTGGTGATGATTTTTTATTACTAATGAGGTATTTGTTTGGAAACAGATTTCTGCTCTTTCATGGCGTATTATCACATTTTCTATGATTTAATGATGCAACAACTGTTAAAAAAGTGTTATTTAGTCGTAAATCAATAAGATGAGATCAAACTGTATTCATCCTGATGGAGGTTCTTGTGTCAGGTGTTGCTCAGAGATCACAACAGAATAATAAAGTAATGTAAGAATAAATGCAGAACAGCAGCAAGATTAAAAAAAAAAAGTATATAAAAGTAAATCAACCAGAAAACCAGAGCCGGAGCTACAAATGATCCTCAAGCAGAGAAATAATCTCTCACATGTACAAACTGTTGAGAAACTCATTTAATTTAAATCACTTCATGTTGAAAACTATTAGAAAAAAGTCCATAAAATAACAGAAAACGTTCAGACATGTTTGTTTATTGAAGACTTTTGCTGTTGCCTCAGTATTCATCTATGAATAAGAAACTAATCCACCATTTCTCTTCATATTACATCTGCAGCAATAATAATTAAAAAAGAAAGAATTCAAAGTATGTTCTGTGATAAAACCGGATTTTTCTCATCTGTGCTTTTTTTGGTTTTATAAAAAAAACAAACTGATGTAAAATAAAAGGAAATGTGAGTTTTTCTGGTTAATTCTAATAATTGAGAAACAAAGATAATAATTAATAATCATTTGAAAATGTAAATAAACAGGAATTCACAGTTTCTGTTTAAATATGAGGCTGGTTGTTCTTCTGTTGCTGTTTAAACTATTTTTATTTGAGCTTTACTTTCTGCAGTCTGATGCTGCTGAAAGCTGCTTTTAGCTTCAGCCACAGGAACCAGGAGGTCCGTTAGAGGCAAAGCTGCTTCCTCCGGTTCCTCCGGTTCCGTCCAGCAGGTGGATCCTCTAAACGGAACACTGCTGGATTCTTTTAAAGCTTCTTTATGGTTCTGCTGCTTGATCTCGCAGATATGAAGCAGCTCCAGATTAAAAAGCTCCAAACTGCTGCATCACTCATAATCCAGCCAGACTTCATCCTCTAAAGCCGCCTGCAGGACTTTCTGTGGATCCGCTGCTTTTTAGCAGCAGAATAAATCCTCCAGCAGACAGCTCTGTGTGTTCAACAGTTTTACGGTTTTCTGACCTGAGACCAGCTTTAAATCCATCTTACTGTTAAACTGATGAAACGTTGTGGAGCCAAATTAAACTCTAATTCTTCCAGCTGATGTTTTACAAACTAAAGTCCAGTTTTTGTGCTTCACAGAACAAAAGGTTCAATAAAAGTTGATGCATAAAAAGTGTAAATGTGAACTACAGCTGTGGTTCTCTCACCGGATTCTGCTCTCCTCTTCAGTCCGTCCTTCATCAGTCGACACTCGCTCCGACCGTCCGCAGATCTGCGCTCCTCTCTGCGCTCCTCTCTGCGCCTCCGCAGCGCTCAACTTTGCGTCCTGCCGGGTGTCGCTGCAGCATCCCGGGCGGCGCTCGGAGCCTCCGGCGGCTCCGGAGCTCCGGTCAGAGGATCCGAGCTCCGCGAGAGACGAGGAGAAGCGGCGGTGTGAGGATCTGCAGAGAGCCGAGGCGGGTTTGATCCGACGGCAGGAACGTCCTCCTCTTCATCCTCCTCTTCACCCTCCTCATCCTCCTCCTCCTGCTCCTCCCATCAGCTGGAAGCAGAGCGGCTCCGGTCCAACTTTCACACATTGATGCATTTAAGACGAGACTCTGTGAAAACCTGAAGTCTGTCATCATTTCCTGGATCCCTGGAAGCTTTACAATCATGAACAAGTTCCCATCAGCTGTAGAGATGATGTACTGATGCACATCTGGACCATCCAGCATCATGAGGGGCTCTCAGGCCTCTCAGCTCTCCAGGTTCCACCGCCTTGACCAGGAATGAGGAATTCAAACTGAATCCACCTTCTAAAATCTGAGCTTCTCTGAGGAGTCAGACATGAATCAAGCATCACATTCAGCCACTAAAGCTCATGTTTCTGTTACAGTTAATAACTAAAACCTGACCTCTGAATCAAGAAATAAGAACAACGAGCTTTACTGATTTTACACTTTTTTTTGTAAAACAGTAAATCTGAAAAGTCCTGAATAACAATAATAATCATGATCTGACATAAAAACCTGGTTCTGGTTAAAGAGCTTCTACGTCCTGATGCATGAACATCACAGAACCATAACGGATGGTTGAGGTTCTGACCAATGCTGGAGGCTCAGATCAGCTGTGGTGTCGACCCGACACTGGTGGAGGTCTGATATAAGATCTGTACCTCGAGTCACTGTTGGGTTTCCACTGACTCCTAGAAGTTTGGATTTTCTATGATGGAATAATTAAATCATTCTTTTATAGATTTATTAAAGGTCTTCTGGAAATATGAAAAAAAAACCTGTTGGGTCAAAAATATACAAACACCAACTTGAATGATGAGTGTTGGTGTAGAAAGTCCTCCAACTTCTCCTGAGTGGTTCTGATCCACTCCAGCTGCTGACTCCTCTGATCCAGTTCCAACAGAACCATCTGATCCACTCATTAGACTCAGACTCTACAGTCTGAGGAGCTCAGCAAAGATCTGGAGAAGAACAACAGTGTCTACAGGAGTTATGAATTAAACTTTAAATATTGGTGGAAAGACTCTGTGCTGTTATGAATGATGTCATTTTACCAGATTAGAGACAAGAAAACGTCTGACCTGCTGCTCTGACTGAACAGAACACACATGAAGGTTTATATGATCCAGTGTAGAAGTGAACCAGACTGATGTAAAGTTCTGTGATAAACTCTGAACACGACCATGAAGGCCAGCGTCTCTGTGCAGCGCCGCTCTGCTCCAGCTGCTCCTGCATCAGCGCCGTACCAGAACTCTTCACCTGGAGTTGGGTTTTGGTAGAAGCAGATCTGGACGGCAGGGTGGAAGCAGCGTGACGAGTGCGTTGTTGTGGACAAAAATAACCCACTTGGGTGCATAAAGCTCACCCCGGCAGCCTCTTCAGGCTTGCCGGCGGTGAATCAGACACCACTTAGCGTCATCACGTCGAGCTGTAAGCGTCTCATCTGATGACATCTGTTCCTGTTCTGTCCCCATCCAGACACTGAAGTGGCCTCGGAGAACTTCCCTTCTGCAATTAAGCTAAATGCACTGAGTGATGATGACTCTGTCGGAGGTTTGAAAGCTGATGTTAATGCAGCATTCATTTCCTGTTTCCCTTATCGTGGTCAGTAAACATGAGACTCAGCGATCATCATCAGGTCCTCTGATCAGGTCCATTTGTCTGTGGAGAAAATCAGCCTCACATGACTTTAAATTCAACATGAAGTCAACATGAAGCAGCTGGTAGC
>NW_007578271.1:326079-328805 GCF_000690725.1 Stegastes partitus
GAACCAACACCTGGAACCAACACCTAGAACCAACATCTAGAACCTGTGAACTCCAGGTTCTGGTTCCTATCAATGATCCACATCAACATTTAGTCTGAACATCTAGAAACTGGAACCTTGTCTGGTCCAACTTCACCACATCAGGTTCTCCTGATGTTAGAACCTCACCAGGTGGTGAAATGTGACCAGAGACTGGGTTCTAGTAGAACCATGGATCCATCCATAGATAGACATTGACAGGAACAAAGCCATATTTAGTAAGAAAAACTGCACTTTTTCCCCATTTTTAAGGACCAATAATTAAAGTGTTTCCTCTGCTGGACACATTCAGTCATTGAATCTGCTGGAGACCATCTTGTCTGTGTCCTCACCACATTTCATGGCTGATTTCTGGAAATATTGAACCGTTAAAACGGCTTCATGCTTTTTTGAGGATGAAATTCTCAGATCTGACAACACGTTGAATTTCTCAAATACAGCCAAAAATACTTAGTTTTTGGTTGCAAATGAAGAAACCGTAAAGTCTGAAGAGAACCTTAGAAGCAACACCGATGTCTGATATGACGCTGTGGGATCGACTCACCTCTGGAGCCTCCGGTGGTCATCGGAGGAACTGCAGGCTTTCAGTGTCGTTTAATGTAGAATCAGTTAATCTGTGTTTGGACTGAAAACACACAAGGAGAAGATAAAAACTCCACCAGCAGGTTGGCCGGCTGCCAGACCACGAGCTAGCAGCTGAAACACGTCACACGTTGTATGAATATTGAACGTTTTTAATGTCAAATCTAAATTTCAAAGACTGCAGTAAAAAGCGTAATAATATGGATTGTCTTCATACAGAGGAGGACATCAGGACGGTGGCGTCTGGTGTGTGCAGCAGATTTAGCTGCTGTGTTTATTCAGCGCTGATCAGGACACTCCAGCACAAACTGGGTTTTACTGAAAAGCTTTTGTTTAGATGCAGCGACATCCTGATTGACAAAGTTTGAGCAGGCTGACGTCCAAACAGGATTAATGGAACGGACCGGAGATGAAACACAGAGCTGCAGAGTGTGTCGGTGTGTGTCTGCTGCACACAACTACACACACACCAACACACACACACACACACACCAACACACGCACACACGCAGCAACACACACACACACACACACACACACACACACACACACGACAGCAAACAGTAATACACACCGACACACACACACCAACACACACACCAACACACACACAATCACGCACAATAACACACAACACACACGACACACACACCGACACACACACCGACACACACTCTCATGTCGTTGATGATTTGCTTTGCTGCTTTACAAGAAGCAGGCGGTTGTTTCAGATCCAACAACCAGAACATCGGCTGCTCTGGAGGCGGAAACAACAGCTGCAGCAACGTGGCGGCTGTAAAAGAACCACTTTATCTGTAAAGTACAAGTACTCCTCTAAAGTACAAGTACTCCTCTAAAGTACAAGTACTCTACTAAGGTACAAGTACTCCTCTAAGGTACAAGTACCTGAAGCAGGACTCAACCCTCTGCAGCCTGGAGTCTGTGCAGCAGCAGGAAGCTGTCTGGGTTTAAAACGAGCTGAACTAAAGTGTCCTCCTGGTTCTGCAGCAGGTTGAATGGTTCTGGTCAGTTTTGACCCGACCTGGACCGTACAGTGATGGATCACTGTCCAGAACTCCCTCATAGTGGTACCACATGTTAACCTACAGATCTGTTTAGAATGTGGACACAGCAGCGTCACATTAATAAATGTGAATAAAGACACTAATGAAACAGGACCTGGACCGTTTCACAGACCCCAGATTCTCTAGAACCCTGGTGGATCTGGACTCCATCTCAGTCTGACCCAGACAGCCTCAGTGGACAAACATCAGCAGCACATGTACAAAAGTAGAACATTTTCATCTTTATGTGTTTTGGGCCACTTTAGGAAAAGTCGCCAACTTTCAGGCTAAAAGACGTTTCAGGTGTTTTTCTGTCAGATGTCCAGACGGGTCAGATTTGACCCGAACAGCACACACGGGTCAAAACAGCCTCAGAGTATCTTCTGCCCTGAGCTTCGGTTTGAAGTAAGACGTGTGTTTGTGGTGCAGATCTTCAGCTCTGAGCTGTACGGTGTTCCTGAACTCCGTCCGATCCATCGAGCCGAGGTCCATTAGTTCGGCCTCACAGCTGTGGCGCCGTCGCCGACTCAGTTTGGGGATTTTTCTTCAGGCAGATATGAAACAACAGCCGAAGCTTAGAGGGATTAACTGCAGCACTTGTACATCCACCACTGTGTCAGTAAGAACACTGGAACTAATCCCAGCAGAACCACAGCTCATTGTTTCCTCTCGTCAAACGGCTGCTTTGACCTCCAGCAGAAGTGACGCGTCACATTAACCCCCAAGTCTCCAGTTCTTCTCTTTATTAAAATTAAAAACTGGTCCTCACGCACATCTGGAGTCGTTTCTGAGTCAGTCAGACATGTTTCTCATTTTAAATAAATTTTAAGTCATTTTGGTTAAAGTGTTTCCAGGTCAGGACTTCAGGGAGAGTTCTGGGAGCAGAGCAGCTCCAGGAGACACCAGGCCTCGCTTCATGGCTCTGAAGGAAAGTTTGGTCTCTGTTGTTATTTTATGTCTTGTTTTCTTGTTTCATGTCTGCTTGGGACAGTTTTTTGTCTCTTTGTGGTTCTTTAGTCTCCTCGCCCTGCAGATGTTGAA
>NW_007578271.1:329305-334810 GCF_000690725.1 Stegastes partitus
GTGTGATGTTTGATGATTTTTTTAGACCATGTGGTCCATGTGGAGGCCTTTGGTGTTCAGAGGGTTAATGAAGAAGCTATTTTTGAACTCTGCGTTTGTTCTCAGGTGTGCAGACGGTTTAAAAATGACGCCCTGAGGTCTAAACCGGCCGCTCCGAGCTGGAAGATGATCGATGCCGTCATCCTGGTGTTAACTCCACAGACCACAGTGATCCATGAGGATGAGCGCCATGTCGCAGAATTGTAATAAGGCGACCTCTGACCTGGCGGCTGATGAATATCAGGGATTACATGATAATCCAGGAGCAGGAGGAGGCTGCAGGGCTGCTTAACCTCCTGAGGGCTGCTGGGTAAATATTAGTTGGCCTGACCGCACATGGCAGCTTCACTACTGTTACTTGTTCACACAGCAGCCAGGAATCATTAGACTGATTGATTAATTGGCAACAATTTGGGATAATCAGTTAAACAAAGCGATGGCTTCAGTTCACGTGCAGCAGATGTGAAGCAGCAGTCGGCGGGTTTTCGGCGCTGCAGGTCTGATTTTTGCGGCGACTCCCAGCTTCCTGCAGCTCATTTACATTTCTGTCATACTGAAGCGTGCAGCCGCCCCTCATTTCATCTTGTTTGGAAACCTTAAGCTTCTTTTGCAGCCTAATTTCCTGATGGTGCCGGGGGTTAACATGGTTCAGTGGAATCTCTGCGACAGAAGAAATTAAACCAAACTCCTGGGGAATTGCTTTGCTCTCTCAATTTGTGTCGAATCACCAGGGGACCCGTGCAGCAGGGCAACTGATAATTCACCCTTGGTTCAGCACAAACAGCCCTCTCAAACACTCCTTAATTAACTGCCGCCTTATCGGCCTCCCAAAGTCTGCTGGTAAAGGCCGTCCTTGCTTTGAAACGCTGCTGAGCTGTGTTTCATTAATGTGGCGTGTTGGTGCGAGCTTTGCTTCATTAAGCATTCGAGCTTTGTTTGTGCCGTCGCCCCTCGGTCTCCTGTTTCTCATAATGGAATGACGGAAGTCTGCGATGGAGGAAACCCTCCTCAGGAATCAGATTATGTAGGCCAGGTGTCCTTTTACTGGTATTGACGAGCTCTCAGCTTACAAGCTGCTGACAGAACCTGACGAGTGGATCAACAAACAGTGTGACGCCGGAAAGGGTTCTAGAGTTCAGCCACAGTCAACAAAACATCCTCTGTTAGCGCAGCGTTAGCTCAGCGTTAGCTCAATGTTAGCTTAGTGCTATATCTCTGTTAGAAAAAATGTTAGTTCAGTGTTAGCTTAGTATTAGCTTAGTGTTAGCTTAGTTTTATATTTCTGTTAGCTTAGTGTTAGCTTAGTGTTATATCTCTGTTAGCTCAGTGTTAGCTTAGCATTAGGTTAGTATTAGTTCAGTGTTAGTTTAGTATTAACTCAGCATTAGCTCAATGTTAGCTTAGTTTTATATCTCTGTTAGCTTAGTGTTAGCTTAGTGTTATATCTCTGTTAGCTCAGTGTTAGCTTAGCATTAGGTTAGTATTAGTTCAGTGTTAGTTTAGTATTAACTCAGCATTAGCTCAATGTTAGCTTAGTTTTATATCTCTGTTAGCTTAGTGTTAGCTTAGTGTTATATCTCTGTTAGCTCAGTGTTAGCTTAGCATTAGCTCAGTATTAGTTCAGTGTTAGCTTAGTGTTAGCTCAGGGTTAAAGCTGTATTAGAGCGATGTCAGACCAGTGTTAGCTTAATGTTTTATCTGTCTTTGATCAGTGTTATCTCAGCGTTACATCTATGTTCGTAGTTTTATTTGTCAAAGTGTTGGATTTATTTATAACCACTAAGAGACACAAAACCAAAACCAGTCTGCAACCAATCGACAACCAATCGACAACCAGTCCAGAACTCAGTCCACATCACGGCCCTGATGGAAACCTCATGGACTGAATCCACAGAAGAACAAAAGTTCTCCATGATGCTGACAGGTTCCTGAAGTGACCATATTCAGGTGGGTTGAGATGAACTGAACTCACCAACTACAGTCACTTGATGTGTTTCCTCTGCAGGAACTCTCAGCTCTTCGTCTTCAGAGCAGAATGAAGCTCCGACTCCTGAGTGGCCTCGAGGAGCAGCATGGACGATCCTTCATCACATCAGAACCAACAGAACCAACAGAACCAACAGCAGCAGCGTCTCTGCTGTCGTTCTTCACTGCCTGTTGGAAGACGACGACAAGAACACAGATTTACAGAAACCATCGATTCAGGCCACAGAACGCGTGACGTTGTCCAGCGGAGCTTCACTGGACAGGATCTGTGGGGAAGAGATGCATGATGGGATAGAGGTGATCTAGTGGGACTGAGCTGTCAGAGATAAATGGAGCTGAGTCACGCTCGGAAAAACACCAGAACAAGGCCAGAATGTTTGAAAGAATAATGCAGCTCATTTAAAGTCTGTTTACATCCCTGCAGCCTGTTCAGCTGCTCACAAAGTATCACGTTTTAAAACATATGGCTGCAGAAAACCCGCCGAGCAGCGACAACACTATAAATACACACCGCAGGGTCACTGGACAACAGCGCTGTGACGAGAAAGAGACACAAAATCACCACAAAGAGACACAAAACCACCACAAAGAGACACAAAGTGACCACAAAGAGACACAAAATCACCACAAAGAGACACAAAACCACCACAAAGAGATGCAAAACTAACACAAAGAAAACACACAAAACGGCTGCAAAGAGCAACAAAAGGAACATAAAGTGACAGAAAATGACAACAAAACGAATGTGAAGAGACACAAAACAAACACAAATTGATGCAAAATAAAGTCGCTGCAGCAGTTCCTGGTTGTAGATCTACAAACATCAGGCCGTTGGTTTCATGTTGTGGCTCATCAGTGTGTCACTGATTAGATCTGGTTTTACTTTGAAAAGCTGCTTTACAGTATAAATGTCTACAATAAGGTGCTGTGCTTTTGTTTACAGTATTTTCAAGCTTTTGGATCCTCCTGATGCGTTCAAGTGCTGCAGGAAACCTCAGACATCTCAGCAACACTTTCTGTTTTCATCCAAGTTTGTAAAAGAAACATAAAAACTGGACTTTTATTTTGGACTCGGTGCTGATGACTCTACGACCTGCTTGTTTTAAATCTGTGTCGCCATATTTCTAACTTTCATCTGATTCATTTGCTTCATGAGTCAAAGCAGCTTCCTAATTTCTCTTTTCTCTCATTTCTTGACCTCACACTTGTGTTTTTGTGCTCGTGAACCGTTTGACTCGGTGACACGATGAAAGCCGTGATGAGGGCGAATCTCTGGAACCAGCTCACGCAGCTCCACAGCTTTTGTTTGCGACCAGCCAGCAGCAGGTCTGTTGGTTTTTTCTACCTGAGCGAGTCGAGTCAACAGCGAGGTTGGACGCCAGCGAGCAGGCGGCAGCGTGACCAGCTGCTCCGAGCTGCTCGCAGGCCGACGCTGCCTCCAAACGAAGCCTTCGTTAGAGGTCGGCCGCCTCAAACGTTCTTCAGATGTTCATGTTCTCTGAGGCTTTAGCTGCTCTTCTGGGGTGTTTTGCTTTTAATATGATTTACAAACGGATATATGAAGTCTTTGTACAAATGCAGTAACAAAGATCTTGTGTTCTACGTCTGGTTCTGTGTTCTGCGTCTATTTTTCTTTTTTAGCTTTTTAAAGAAAGTTATAAAAGAACATTTATTTCCAAACGTCAGTCTGGCTCACTCCTGATTGGTCCGAGGCCATAGCAACTGTGTTGTGATGTAGCCTGACCTTCTCTGATTGGCCGGATGAAGTCATGTGATTCTGCCCCCTGCTGTTTTTAAAGGAAGTGACCATATATGGTTCCTTGCCCGCTAAAGGGTTAAAGGTTTAGAGACTCACCTGATTTAAATCCAGCCTCCATCTCTGCTCCCGGCGCTCCTGGAAGAAACACAAAACGATGACGGAGGGACGTGACGTGACCACAAAGAGGTACGAAACGAAACAAAGACGCAAAACAACCTGAAGGTGACGCAAACGGCTGCAGACAGATGAAAAATAGCTGCAATGAAAGACAGAACGGAAAAACAAGCGTAAAGAAAGGCAAAAGCAACACCCAGCGAATGAACCAGATGATCTAAATATGCTGAAAATGGGGCAACATTTGTCCAAAGTACCTCAGACATCAGCAGGACTTGATATTTACCAGACAAAGGTGTTCAGATACTCAGACAGTGAACTGTAGGACGCTGCAGTGACGGTCCGACTCAGATTCACAGCAACAGCCCTGAATGTTGAAGAAACAGAACAAAGGTGCACGAAATACCGCAAAAACTGTCCAGACTGACAAAGAATCTGTTCTACATCACTAAAACTTTATCAAAATGACTCAAAACAAACTGTCCCAAATGACTCAAAATGTGCCTGAAATGAGCTTCCCTTCAGCTGCTGAAGAACCAAAGAACCTTCTAGAGAACTATTTCAGAACCCTTGTTTTTCTGAGAGCAGGACTGAAGGCAGCACAAACACATGGTTGGTTATAATGAGGCTGAACTGCAGACTCACACAGCGAACCGGGAGGTTAAACACACAAAGGATAACTTTAATTAAACTGACGAATAGATTCAATAAGAACATCAGCTGGGAGGCAGAACCAACAGGTGAGTCCAGAAAAACAAAAACATGACGAATCAGAGGAAACAAAGTTAATTCAAAAAGCCATGAAAGACTGAAGAAGCACAAAGAGGCCTAAAGGGAAGAACGCAGGTGAAAGGAAGGAGCTGGAAGCTAAAAGAGGGGAAGATGGAACCAGCGCAGCCTGAACGGTGATACCTCAGTGGACCTTTGGTCGAGACGAAAACGAAGCTACGAGTCACCAGAAACCATCAGATCTAAAAAACTCTGACTTTACGTTTGCATGTAGACGGGAGGAGACGGAGTCTGACGTCACAGTGAGCGACTGAAGCGTCATCAGGTCACATGTGTGCGGCCATGTTTACAGTCTGGATACGTCCATATATGGACTGACGTGTTTACAGTCTGGATACGTCCATATATGGACTGACGTGTTTTCAGTATTTTCCTTGTTGTGTCTCTGACAGCACATGTAGGAGCAGCTCTACCTCTCTGTCAGTCCAAACAAACCACGCTCACATCATTATCGTTGAAGGAACAGGAAGTTTTCGTTGTTGTGTTTTTTCCCGGATTCTGATTGGCTAGCATGGCTTTATGCTTCTCGTTACACTGCCCCCTACAGGTCTGGCAGCTCATAGCAGCTCTTAACCACGTGTTTATGCAGGTTTGTGTAAATGAGGAATTTTTTAAAAACAATCTGGTGAGAACGATGTTATTTTTGAAAACGTAGATCCGTTTCTGTGAATACCGGCTACGTGTGAACGTGGCCTAGATGTCATGCAGGGGAGCTGATTGGACACCCGGGATCTTCCTGCGTGGAGTCTCCATGTTCTCCCCGTGCAGCGTGGGTTCTCTCCAGGTTCTCCGGCTTCCTCCCACAGTCCAGAAACATG
>NW_007578271.1:336176-366997 GCF_000690725.1 Stegastes partitus
AGAGGATGGTAAAGATGCTTCAGGGTGAAACTGGACTCCTTCATGACTTCACTGAACCAGTTTTCATGTTACTGAGCAGCGGCGGCCGACCCGTTCAGCAGCAGCTAAACCTGAAACCAGCGGTCAGAGGCATTCGGCTCAGCCTGCATCATTCATCACACTGAGCTGGACGAAGGCTGACAGCTCCACAGTCCATCCTTCATACTGAGTCTCACTTAGATACCAGCAGCCCTGATGCTCTGATACCAGCGGTTCTGATTCATCGGCCTGTGTACCTCATTCTCACTGCACCTCAGAGGAACCAGATGAAGTGAAAACTGTGAGATAAAACACAAAACAGAGAGAAACTTCGTATGTAGCTGTTCAGTTGGACAGATGCTTCAAAACAATCAGACATGCTCACTGTGAAGCAGCCTGACATCAGGTGGATTCTGTGGGGGTGACAGCTGAAGGTCTGAAAACACGGACGTTTCCCTCCGTGGAGCTGATTTTGTGACCGTGTTCACAGATTTTCATGATGCATATTAAGCAGCACCACAGTGATGATCTCTGCTTCTCACCCACTTACTCCCTCTTGTGTTCTGCTGCTATTCCTGTCCGAGCAGCTCTGAGTCAAAAAGTCCTGCAGGAATCGGAGCGCTGCTTCCACATCACACAGCCGGCAGCAACCTGGAAGCCCGGCCGCCCAACACCTGACGGGTCTCAGGGCGGTGCTGACGGCAGCTCCTCGCCGTCCACTCAGCGCCCACGTGCAGCACTCTGGCCTCGACTGGGTTCAGCCACCGGGTCAGAACATCAGCACCAGAATCCATTAAACACTCGGCTAATGTACGGCGGTTCAGTTCTGTGACTCACAGCTTCTATTGTGACTGTAAAACACTGATAGCGCACATTTCAACGAGGCTGCTTCAGGTTTGCTGCTCTGTATTTGGACCTAAATCATTTCTACTGTAAATCAGAACTCTGCCTTAAATAAGTAAAACATCTGTAAACCTCTATTAAACATGTTTGATGAATTTGATTTTTTTAGTGTTTGCTGCTGTTGCCTGTTTTTTTATTGTATTAACTGGCTAAAATAAATAAAAATATAATAATAATTTTGTCATGTAAACCCTGAATGCCATCCACCCGCCCATGAGAGCTTTAAAAACATGATTTTCATTCATTTATGGGCTAAAAATAAATAAAACATCCACTGCTGATATCTTAACTTCATTTATGTTCATTTTTGTTGCTTTTAAATTTATCAACTCGATAAATATTTTTTTATAAACCTGTATGGAACTTGTTTGTTGAATTCTTTACTTTTTTTTTTTGCTGTTGCTGTCTGTTTTGTTTTTATTTATTTACAAGCTAAAGTTGTATATTTGTATATACATATATTATATATTTTAAAATATGATTGTATTTACTGAAATAAAACTGAATATGAATCAGACCCACCCAGTATACTTCATAGACTGTATACAATATACTCCATAGACTGTATACAGTCTATGGTATATTCGACGTTACGTCACTAGAGCGGAACCGTGACTTCTCGCGGGACTTGGCGGCCCTATAAAAGCCTCCGCGGCCTTCTCTCGGCCTTTCTTTCCCCGTTAGCGGTGAAGGTGCAACAGTAATCGGTCGTCCCGAGCCCGGGTTCATCCGACACCCTCACCAACCAGCTGAACTGAGCTCAACCTCCGCAGCAGCAACATGCCTCCTAAATTCGACCCCAACGAGATTAAAGTTGGTACGTTTTCACTGTCAGCGGGTAATAAAAGCCTTTTCAGAGCCGGGATGGCGGCGCCCTGTGCCGGCTGCCTCCGCGCCGGTCGCGGCCTGAGAGCTGGCCGCAGAAAAACGGTAAAAACGGGACACGAAACTCGACGAAAAGAGCAGAACAGATTGTGTGTTTGGTGCTTGTCGGCTTTAGTGTGTAAAATGGATGAAATGTGACTGTTTAATTCTGGTGAGGGGATAAATGTGGGACGGAACCGAGTGGCTGCACGTGGAGAAGTTCGTTAGCAGCTAATGTGGCTAACGTTAGCTGCGGGCAGTTAGCATCAGAATAAATCAGGTTTTAGTATTCAGGAGGTTTACACTGCTAACAGTTTGGTAAATACGTTTATAGATATTATAGAAATTAGTTTATTTTCGTGCGAACGTTTGTTGTTGTTTATGTGTGAGTCGCAGCATTTAATCATTTTTTTAAGCTTCTGAATTTAAACCTCAGCAGGTTTACTGTCGATTTAATGACTTAATGGAGGCCAAACATGTGGAGGTATTTATTTATTCTACGTTTATTTATATTTAAGTGAACTAATTTGCAGAACAGGCATAATGGCATCACAGGATCAGTTATCAATGAATTATTTTAAAACTACTGTCAACACAATGTTTTGCTCCCTAAAGTTCCAGAAAAAGGTGAAAAATGTGGATCAGTTTTTCCTCAAAGAAAACAAAATATTGACCTTCATGAAGCTGCAGTGGGGACTTTATTAACCGTTTTTATGATTTCTTATGTCTCGGTAGCTGACAGATGGTTAAATGGCTGCATCACAGAGTTTAGATGGTTTAGTTTGTTGTTGTTGCTCTTTAGTTTATTTTTAAGCCTTAACTGGTGACAGCAGATGTTCTGGTCATTAAAAATTAAGGCTGTGATGATATTTCAGCCCAGTATTAGTTATTATTATAACCCTATTATATATTATAGTGACCCTAAGAACTGAAGAGGAGGTCAGTTTGGAGGTGAAATATTTGGATTTTTAGAAATAAAGGTATAATAAATCTGAAGCAGGTAAATCAGATGTTAGCTTGTCAGTGACTTCTGAGCCAAACATCAGAAGAAAGATGGTCCACGTTTAGTTTCTTCCTCTGATCAGATATTTGTACGGTTGCCTTTTGATAAATGACTTAATGTGCATAAGTGTGGGGATGTCTCTTAATTAGGTCATTAACACGCGGTTAATGAGGGATAACAGATCAGTGACTGAGGTAGTTTTTTAAACTTCTGTGGCAAGCGGACCACAGCGAATATTTATTTTAGTTTAATAAATCTGAAGGATTGAAGTCAGCTGTAGAATCTGTGGGTGCTTTTAATTAAACCTCCAAATAGTGATTTAATAAGTTGACTAAAGGTGTCACTGACATTTGAATTTAAGGAACTCTGACTGGAAGTACAAAGAATCAGTGAAACAGGTTGGATGTGAGCAGACATGAAAATAAAAGCAGCCATGTGTTCTGATCCACATATAATCCAATAATCTGTAGATTTAACCGTTTCTGGGTCCAGAGTTTGAATCTAAGCTCTACAACAGTTAGCTGGTTAATGGGACTGTTCAGTAACATGTGGGAGGTAATTTATCTTTATTCAGGTGTTGGTCTGTTGGGAAAAACTAGACGAGCACAAGAGCTGAAGACTAATTGATTAGTTGTCAAACACTAATGACCAGGTATCGAATGGATTGATTGGTTTGAGGCAGAAAGCTTAAATAAAACGTCCTGGTTTCTCTCCTCCATGGCAGTAAACTGTCATTTCACAGACCAAACGGCTAATTAATGATTTCAGAAAACAATCTGCAGATTAATTAATATTTTCATTCATCAGTTGCAGCTTTAATGAGCCTCAGAGTTGTTTTCAGGTGAATGAAGCCTTGAATGTCTGAAGGTGTTCTGACCTTCAGCAGGTTGAACTATGACTTCAAAGTGTTTCCATGAACAAATGTTAAAGATCCACTGCTCGTTTATAATTAATTGGTTCCATCATTGGGTTGTGATTAATTAGTTTCAAATTATTGGACAGTGTTTGATGAATGTCAGTAATTATTTCTGAATGTTTGTGCTTCGTTGTTTGGCTGCTGTGGTGACGTTAGAGTCAAACAGCAGCCTGATTGTAATTTCGCTTTAATGGTTCTGTGGCGTCTGTCTGCACATCATGAGTGTTTACCTCTTGTTTACCTGTTTACCTGTCGTTTACCTGTCGAGCTGTTTGTCTGAACGAAGCCTCCGTTTGTCTTTCAGTGTACATGAGGTGCACAGGAGGAGAAGTCGGCGCCACCTCAGCTTTGGCCCCCAAGATCGGACCTCTGGGTCTGGTGAGTCCTGGTTCTGTTGTGTGAAAGCGATCGGACCTTCTGGTTCTGTTGTGTGACAGCAATCGGACCTCTGGGTCTGGTGAGTTCTGGTTCTGTTAAAGCGAGCAGCCTCCCGCCACTACGCCTGTCTGCGGGTGACTGAGTGTAATCCAGTGGAGGCTCAGAGCGACCCGGCTTTAGGAAACAGAGCTGCTCGCGCTGATGGGCCGCTCTGTGCCGAAAAGTCCGGAACAACCCGGAGCTGTGACGTGACCTGAACTCGCCGCCGCCGGCTGCTTTGAAACTAACTTTGTTTTCTTTTGTCTTCAGTCTCCCAAGAAGGTGGGTGACGACATCGCGAAGGCCACCGGCGACTGGAAGGGCCTGAGGATCACCGTGAAGCTGACCATCCAGAACAGGCAGGCAGCGGTACGTAGACCCACGGGCCCTGAACGCACCACATCAGATTCATCAGATTGTCTCTTTGCTGCTGCTGATCTGAACCAGATCTGATCTCCTTCTGTGTTCCAGATCGAGGTGGTTCCTTCTGCCTCAGCTCTGATCATCAAGGCTCTGAAGGAGCCTCCCCGTGACAGGAAGAAGGTCAAGAACAGTGAGTGACTCTGAACTGGACTCCATCAGGCTGAACGCAGCACACCGCCGCCACACTTCATCCTGTTTCCTTCTCTTCCAGTTAAGCACAGCGGCAGCGTGACCTTCGACGAGATCGTCGGCATCGCCCGCGTCATGAGGCCTCGCTCCATCGCCAGGGAGCTCTCCGGTAAGACCTGGACGCATGTTTGGTCACTTCCTGGCCGTTCCTTCAGCCTCCCGCCACTACGCCTGTCCAACGGTGACTGAGTGTAATCCAGTGGAGGCTCAGAGCGACCCGGCTTTAGGAAACAGAGCTGCTCGCGCCGATGGGCCGCTCTGTGCCGAAAAGTCCGGAACAAGTTCATCCTGCAGCAACTATAAGATGTTGGAGAGGAAATGCAGACCTCAGATGTAAAGTTTAGATGAATCTGCACCAGTCTGCTGCAGTGTTGTTGTTTAGCATCAGTGTTGCTAAGCTAACGGTGGTTTCAGGCAGTGTTAGCTCAGTTTAGCCTGCAGCAGTCTCTGGGCTTTTATTGCTCCTGTCTCGTTTTAACTGATGTCTTGTTTGTTCAGGAACCATCAAGGAGATCCTGGGAACCGCTCAGTCCGTCGGCTGCACCATCGACGGGCGCCACCCCCACGATGTCATCGATGACATCAACAGCGGCAAAGTGGAGTGCCCGTCTGACTGAACAGGACGCCAATAAAGAGGAGAAAAACAGAAACCTGTCCTTGTTTTTATTGAATGAATGAAGCAGCTCAGAGGTTTAATGTTTAATCTGCAGAAAGACTTCAGGAGGTTCAGTTTAACTGGAGCTGCAAGAAGAGAAACTTACAAAAACAAGAAAACTTTGTGTGTATATATTGAAAATTAGAATAAAATTCCTGAAAATGTCAGTTTGGTTGATTACAAAAGGCAGAAGATGGTAAGATGTTTTAAAAGGAGTAAAATATAAACATGTTAAAATATAATTCCACAGTAAAGTAAGTTAACTGCATAAAACAATAAATGAGTTACAGGTTTTAAATGTTTAAATTATGAATTCTAATTTAAAATGCACTAATTAGTCAGAATAGAAATAAAAACGTCACATAAAACCAGCTTCAGCATTCGTCTTGTGACATTAAATCCAAAGTTTGGACATTTATCATCGTCATAAATCACAAAATGCTGTCTTCAGGAATTAAACCTTCTATAAAACCTGCAGAACAAACAGGAATGAAAGTGTGAATGTAGGAGCTGAAGACTTCTGGCTTGGAGAATGGAAAAACTCATTTTTATGAAGTTACCTGGTTTTACTGCAAACGGCTGATTACGGCCCGGAAAGGGCAAAAAAATAAAATGGAAAATATCTTTTGCAAGATCTCACTGGACTTTCTCAGGAAAGTCACACCAATCCTGTTTTGTGAAAACTTTACGTCTTACTGCCTGGATGTCTTTATATTTTAGGCCAATATCAAAATAAAACTCGTACAGGTGGGCGTCCTCTCCTGTTTCTCCAGACTGCCAAAAAGACCCACAAATATTTAGACGGTAGTTTTCTTCTGGTTGCCATCCAACGTTCAGGTGCTTTACCGCCACCTGCTGGACTGGAGTTACCTGTGGTTTAGCGCGAGCCGGAGAAAATCTTGAGATCTCGCAAAAGATACTTTCTTTTTTTTGTCCTCTTCGTGTTTTTTTTTCTTCTTTGTGTCCCTTCCGGGGTTCCGTAGCTGATAACTTCCATAAAGACTTTTTTTATACAGCTGGTTTCCTGAAATTTAATCTAAATATGCAAGTGAGGCTTCATCTCATTAAATATGCACTCATTTGCATATAAGAGCACTTTTTAGTTGATTATAACTAGTTACTGACTTGTAAGGAGAGAATGACAGCATCAGTTCTCAGTGCTGTAGAACAATCTAGAAATCAGCAGGAACATTTAGAATATCGTCCAGAAGCTGCGTTCTCTGCTAACGGTGATGAATCCTTTAGAACACAGAGTTTTAAGAAAAACATTCAAATGAATCACTGACGTCCAGTTTATTTACAGTCAGAAGCTTATTAGTCTCACAAAAACTCCCAATAATCCAAAGTTTGCTAAATGTTTTAGGCTTTACTGTAACATGGAGATGAATCAGATTCACAACACGTTTAGTTTTTATACAAAATATTTATTGAAAATCTGGGCCAGTCATATACAAGTCTACAAAAGTACAAATGGGTCAAAAACTGATCGGAAAAGGAACAAAGCGGTTCGCTAGTGCAGCTAGTTTCACTGGGAATGAAGTTCTGTTCATGAACTCGGTAACTAAGAGTCCAAATCTACGTCTGAGGGAAACGAGTTTCTACCAAAACCAGCATCCGATGGCAGCTCTCTGTTCTCTGAAGAAGCTTCAGGTTTAATTTGAGCCCATTTTTAATCCAACGTGTTCGACTTTTTAAACTTCTTTTGTTCACGTTTCTATTTTTCAGTCCGAGTGTTTCTCAGGTGTTCAGCGACTGCTGCAGGCTGCTTGTTTCCAGTATTGATCAACCTGCAGATTATTTCCAGCGTTAATCGACAGTTTGGTCTCTAAAGCCTAAAACAAGATATTCTGTCGGATCCAAGTCCAACCAACCTTGAGTTTACCGTCTATGAGCTCCGTTCATCACATCCGAGAGCTTCTGAAACTTTTGACCTGTTATCGTTGCTGCAGCCTTCTGTTGAACCGAACAGTGTTTGTGTGGATTAACGGACAGATGTCGGGCGGTGATGATTTGGACGTTGGCGTCGCTGTGCTTTGGGCTGGAAGACGACCTCCTCACTGAGCCAGGAGCAGCGCTGTGGTGACCGGGCGGCGCCTGAACGCACCACGCTGCTGACGGAGGCGGCTGTGACTCGTCCTCAGTTCTCCACCTCCTCCTCCTCAGCTTCACCTTCAGCCTCCTCCTCCATGCGCTCCTCGTCCTCCTCCTCGTCCTCCTCCTCTCGGCTCTTGTCGTTCTCCGAGTCGACCTTCTTCTCTTTGTCTTTGCGTTTCTGCTCTGAAACCTCCTTCTTCCCCTTCTGGCCCTTTTTGTACACTGAACACAAACACATTTGTCTTTAGGTTCAGACACTCAGCAGCTACAACAACAGTGTTAATAATGAACTTTTAAACACTTCAACGTCTAAATGTTCTGCTCATTATGCGGTTAAACGACAGTTGAATACACACACTTCAGTTATCTGGTTATTTAATATCTGATGACAAAGAGCATCAAACTGATACCATTTAGGTCCATAAAACACACTACATTTTCTAGATGAGCTGCAATACCTGGCTGCTCCACCA
Organism: Stegastes partitus; assembly: GCF_000690725.1. Classification (NCBI taxonomy): domain Eukaryota; kingdom Metazoa; phylum Chordata; class Actinopteri; family Pomacentridae; genus Stegastes; species Stegastes partitus. The sequence continues at coordinate 344,132 of NW_007578271.1, forward strand.
GGTGGAGCCTCTTGTGGTTCGTGTCCACTTTAACGTTTCTTATTCACGTCTATGTAAGCAGCCCTGCTGGTAGCGTCACGTTTCCAGAGATACAGCGTTGTGTTGCTCGCTCCTCATCTGCATAAAGTTGAGGCTACTTTATGCAAATTATATGCTGATTTATGCAAATGAGGGGCATCTGCTCTCTGCTCTGAAAACTTCTGACTAACTTTTAAACTAACTGCCAAAGCCAAAGTCTGAAGGTGATTGGTCAGACAGAAGATCTGTGATGCAGTCTGATGATCATTGTTGATTCCTTTTATTTAGACTGAAAACATGCAGAAATCTGCTCTGATGAGTTCGAGGCTGTTGCCCAGTTCTGTCGTCGTTTCTCTGACTGTCTACATCAGTCCGACGGGCAGACACACTAACTGGACCACAGCAGAACCGACGTCTTCTCACCTTCCAGAGCTTCTCTGAGCGGCTCCAGGAACCGTTCGAACTCCATCTCCTCCATCGCCGCCAGCACGTCGCCGGCATTCAGAGTTTTCCTTTTGGCCTTCATGGCAAAATTATTGGCACTGAAACAGACCAACACACGACTGTTAATGCTCTAACTCATGCTGCTAATGCTGTTAATGCTTTAACTCGTGGACAGTTTGACGTCCGGCTCTGGGTGGAGTCCAGACACTGGACTGAGTCCTGCTGGTGGTGTGAAGTGGTTTCTGTTCTCACCAGGAGGTGGCGTACAGGACGAACACGCTGGCTGCCTGAGAGATGGCTCTCCTCGCCTCCTTGGACACGTTCACCCCGTCTGGGAGCTGCAGGAGGAGGAGGAGGAGGAGGAGGAGGAGGAGGAAGACGCACAACAGACACACAAACAAGTCATTAACCAACATGATAAAGTTTCTTTAGACTCTTTATAAAAACATTGAACTTGTGTTGAATAATATTCTGGATCATTTCTAAAACCCCATTAAGTGAATCAGCTGTGTGTCGATCAGACCACATGCTTCATATCAACAACAATAAAATGAATTTATTCCTGACGCTGATCTGTGGAAGCTTCTCATCACGTCTCAGCCCTGAAGGGACAACGATCTATTCTCCGATCAGCCGGCAGGATGATGGACTGACTGAGAATCTCACTGCTGAGCTTCAACCAAAACTTCTGATGGTGCAACTACTGATTTCTTTGTTTCTCTATTACTCGCCCAATTCTTTTCAGAATTGATCCTTTGGAGACCAAACTGTCTCCAGATCAGTTCATGAACTTACAGCCACATGTTCTGACAGAACCGGGCCTAAAACCTGTACTGCTTTTATTTTAGTTAATGTTACTGAACTGATGAATGTTCTCACCAGTAACTGAGTCCTGTTCTGAGCACTGAGGTCTCTGAATCTACTGATCAGTTTAAATGATCGATCACATGTGATTGAAACACTCTGTAAACTGTTGATGCTGCGCGTGGAGGTGAATGATAACTGACGTCACCTGCTTCCTGTTGACCGCCATCTTTATTTTGGTTCTGAATCCAAAGCGCAGCTCGTGAAACGAGTAAAAACTCTTTAAAACGAATCAGCTGCTGGACTATGTTCCGACCCGGACCGTTAGAGGACCCTCTGAGGACCACAGAGACGCGTTCTGGGGTCTGAAGCGACCCTGTGGACTTTCCAAACCTCGCTGGTTAAGCTGACTTGTAGAAAACGTAACGGTTAGCTCGGTGACCGGGTCGTGCTAACACGAGCCGGGGCTCGGTGCCGGTGCTCGGACTCACCGCCTCCTTGATGATCCGGGTGATGACGGCGTTGGGCAGGTTCAGGTCTTCGGGTCTCTCCGCCATCTCTGTCCGGGCCAACGGGTCCTCAGAGCGGCTGGTTCTCGGGTAAAACCGGGCAGCGCAGGTTAGTGCGAAGCTAGCCGATTAGCGCCCCGTTAGCCTGGAGCTACAGAGCAGCTAGCTAACGTTAGAGCGCGTGCAGTCTGGTGAGAGATGTAGCAGCGTGCGCGCGCACAGCGGCCAGGTGTGTGTCCGACAGGTGAGGTCCGTTAGAGTTGAGGCGAAGCTGCACGTGAGGCCATCAGCGCTGGTTTGTGTTTGACGTTTCCCGCGAAGCTTCAACAGCCACGAGCCCCGCGACGCTTCTTCTTCTTCTCCTCCTCGGAGGTTTCTGGCGGTTGGAGCGCTGCGTCATCAGCGCCCCCTGCTGGTGGATCCGCCGGTCTGTGGTCAGTCAGTGCAGGTACTGCGGTGGTTTAGGAAGAGGAAACACATCAGGAAAATAATGTTTAAATACCAGCAAACAAACACAAAGGAGATGAGAAAAGCCCTCCGTTGTCTTCTTCTGTTTAATTGGCCCGTTTCTGTCAGTTGGTAAACAGAGACTTGGTGCTTTAGCGCCACCAGCTGGTGGCTCAGAGTGTCTGTCTGCGCAACAGCCATCAAAGAAGGCAAAATAAAGATATTTTAATAAACAACAGCAACAAGAAAATAGAAGCTGAAAATAATAACTTCTTCTTTATGGTTCACAACTAACCGGTGCTTTATCACCACAAACTGGTGAGGATGTGTGTTTAGTTTGAATTTAAATTTAATTTCCCTTCTGGGATAAATAAAGTATTTTTCATTTAGCACACCAGATAAAGAAGACAAAAAACAAGAAAAACAGCCTCCACAAACGTTTATTAAAGCAAAAAAAGAGGCAAATGAAAAGTGGGGAAAACATGTAAAAAAGGAGAAAAAGATTGTTGACATCTTTTTTCTTTATTAACAATAAAGACATAAATCGATATTTACACCAACAGACATGGTTGGAGTGTGAATGCCTTGTATTAGTAACACCCATTTAAAATAAATAGAACTGAAAAAAAAGAATAAATAGGAAAATAGAAAAAAGGAAAGAAAAGCTCCCTGACAGCGTTTCTTCTGTTTCAGGTTGATCATCATTATTATTATTATTATTATTATTATTATTATTATCAGTGAGCTGGTGCCACAAACTGCTGAGTGTTCAAAAAAGAGAAAAAAGTCCGGAAAGAAAAGTCGTCTTGTTCTTCACTTGGAGGTTTATTGGCAAGAAAAAATCACATTAGAGGAAAATAATCAGAATGAAGTGAGGAGGTCTGATGGACTTCACAGTATTTGTACTTCACAGCTCATTCTGTACTTGTTGTTTGTATTTTACGTGATATTGTAGCATCATAGCTTTAATATTTAAATTATTTAGGTACATTTTTGTTTATGTATGTTGTGTTTTGCATTTTTCCGCCTTTTTTTTTTTTTACATTAGTTGTGTTGCCTTCTGAGTTTCCTGCTTCGTCTCTTGAATTAAAATAATTTTTGTTTTCTAATAGTATTTAACTTTAGCCCTTTGTTGTTGTGATTGTAGCGCAATAGTTTCCCAGGTCTGGGATCAATAAAGTATTTCTGTTCTGTTCTCTTAGAACACTTTGTAAACCCTCATGATTGAAAACGGCCACATCAGTGAAGCTGTTTTTCTGATTTTAGTGTTGATGATGCTGTGATTTCATTTCTTTGCTGATGTCTGACTTTTGTCCTGTTTGGATTCTGTTTTTTTCAAACAGCAGTTTTCTGACTGACATCAGATTTTGTAAACATCAGCTGAAAGCTTCGGGCCGGTTTTCCAGCTCGATGTAGAACTGAACTGAGCCAGTGTTGTAGAAGGATGTGTGTGAAGCACCTCTGGACTGGAACACGTTCGCTAAAGTCGATATATTCTGGTTGTTGCTGATGAATATTAAACTCCGGCTGCTGGACTCGCGGCTCCGCTCGCAGCTCGGTGACTCCCAGAGAGCAGGTCAGGGTTTGTTGGGAGGAAAAGGTATTTAGGTGGTTTCCATAGCAGCTGCAGCCCACTCGCTGTAAACTCTGGGAGGAACACGAACGCCCACCGAGTTCAGCTCAGCGCTGGTTCTGGGCTTCGCTCCAGGACAGCAGAGCTCCTTATCAGCCTGTTCAACAACCACAGAGTCCGAATGCTTCACCTCCAAGCACCGGGTCGCCGCCGAGGGACCAGCGACACCAGACAGACTGAGTTCTGCTGGTTCAGTCCATCGAATATTTAAAGTCAAGAAGGTTCTAATATTGAATCAGTCCAGTCTGCATGTGTCAGTAAATATAAAGTCTGCTGTCAGGAAACCTCGGTTCTACTGAGCAGACCAGTGACAGAATAAAGTGTCCAGAACCATAAATGTGTTGTTGTCTCACTGCAGCTTTAGTTTGTTTGTATTTGCTGAATGTTGGATTGTTGTTGTTGTTGTTTTCCCCTAGGGACAAACAAACACTGCACTGATTGATTGATTGATTAATTGGTTGATAATATATTCAGACATCAGCTGACCTCACACAGAACCAACGGACCGGTTCTGTATCACCTCCATCCACTAAACAGAACTAAATTAAATTTAAATAATGAAGCTGAAATGAACTTAAATGACACAGTCAATAAAGTCCAGGTGATTAAACACCAAAATGAAATGAAACTGTTGAAGGAGAATCAAAGCATAAAAGTTCATTTATTAATAAAAACACAGAATATTATAAAATACAATAAAAGGCAAATTAAACAAATAAAACTGGAAACATGAAAGTTTCAAAAGCTAAAACTAATTAAAACCGACTTCTTAAAAATATATGATGCAAACATTTCCAGTCTTTATGCTAAGCTAAGCTAACTGCTGCGGTTAGCTTCACATTGGTTCAGTGTTTGAGTGGAACGGTCCGTTAAAGAACCTCATTCACAGTAAAATGAGCTGTGTGTGTTTGTGGACTGAAGTTCTGGTTCTGCAGCCGTGGTTCCTCATAGAACAGCAACAGAACCATATCTGCTGCGACCGCTGGATCCTGGAGGCAGAACCGGGGTTGTGACCAAAGTTAAAATCTTCTAGTTTGGTTCTGCAGCTGTGGGTCTCTACAGAGCAGGGTTAGGGTAGAACTGCGGTTCTCCTTAGAACAGCAGTGGAACCAGGGTTCTCCAATAAAACCTTGGTTCTCCAGTAGAACAGGGGTTCTCCTTAGAACAGCAGTAGAACAGGGTTTCTCTAACAACACCTTGGTTCTCCAGTAGAACCGGGGTTCTCCTTAGAACGGCAGTAGAACCGGGGTTCTCCACCGCTGGATCTTTAGGAAGCGTAAAGAGGTTTGTTTATGCAGCACTACTTTTGTGTACATCCGACAATTACTGCCACAAACCAACAGAACGATTTTCGACATTCTTTGAGGAAACAGACACAAAAAGTCACCGACTGTGTTGTTTTTCTTCGTTCCTCTCGGAACCCGGAGGTGCTGCCCCTGGTTCGGCCCCGGTGGACCGGATCGGTGGCGTATTTGGAGGATCTACTTTGTGTCGGACGGCGGTGCTGCGCCTTTCTCTCTCTCTCCCCGGTGCTAGGCCGCCATCTTGAATTTTAATGTTAATTTCTAAAAAAATGTGTTTGCTGTGATATTTTCGTTTTCAGGGAGTCAGATCTGGATCCATGAGAAGAACCGCGGTTCTGTGTGACTGAATAAGCCGGTGAGTGTCGACTCTGGCTGCGGTGTGTGTGTCGGCGAGTCGCGGACATTTAACGCTTTGAACGCGTGAAACGCTCTGAGCTGCTATTTAACTGTTAGCCGTCAGGATAAATAACATCACCTGCACCGGGCCGCTCCGGGCTCACCTGCTCCGGTAGCGGCAGCACAGCGTGTCTGGGAGGACACAACACACACAAACTAACTTTTAATTCTTCTACAAACGACACATTTCCTCCGTCGGGCTGCTAATGGCTCCCACATCAAACAACCTGAGCTAACGCAGTTGATGCTAGCTGCGTTAGCCGCTGCTGCTGTGCTCCAGTGGTTTGCTGGTAGGTGGCTCCGTTGACGGGACATGTGTGCAGCTCATCGTTCACCGTCAACATCGAACATTTTACTGTTGTCAAGTCAACGTTATGTCGCTGGTGGGAGACGTGATAACTGTATTTTATTGACTGTGCTTGCTGACGGGGAAGCTAAGATAACGATGCTGAAGTTAGCTTCTGATTCGTAGCTTCCGATTCGACAGTTAAGGGAGACGTTAAGGGAGACTTAACTTTATTTCCACATTTTAAAGATGCAAAACTGCGTTAAAAATGTAGATAAAACTGCACAACTGACTGGAACTCTTTCTCACATTTTTGAAACCTTTATTGCATGGATTAAAATGCAAAAGATGTGAGATATCTACATTTCATCTTATCCAAGTCAGAGCAGGTCTAAAAGCGTCTCACTTTAACAGGTCAAGTCAGGACTAGATGGTCTTGGAGGCTTTCAGGCAGGTTTGGATCTGCTAAACCGGTATTCCATGTGGGGCAGTACTCTACAGGGAGAGTTTTGCACCTTCCTGAACACCTAGACCAGGTCCAGACCTAAAGTAGGCGTATATAAACTTGTTCAATCAGGATTAGGTTGCTTTACAGAGATTAAAGTGTTTTGAAAACACACTTTCTGATCTGTTTAATCTTTATATGGTTCCAAGCAATGCGCTAAAGAGACAGCTTCATTGACTGTTTTGAAGACCTTGGTTGGGTCAGATCTGGACTGGATCGAGTCGAAGAGGCTGGTAGGATGATCTGGTCCAGGTTTGACCAAGTTATACGAGGTGCTTTTTGACGTGGACTGGGTCTGATGTGATTTACATGAGAAACAGAGCCTCTGTGGGGTCTGGCACCATCAGGATGTCATGGTTTAGGTCTGGAGCTGTGATGTTGTCTACATGGGGAACAAAATCAAACTTTTTTTTTGCATTCTAACACATATATAAAGATCTTGCGATTGTGAAAGTGGATTTCCAACAGCATTGGGGCTTTAGCTAAAATGCCTAACATGGTTTTACACCATTAACATGTGGCTAAAACAAACTGAGGAGAATCAGCCCCTCAGTGCTGGAGGTTAAGTCTCCCTTAACTTTCCCCTTAACTGCAGCCTCGGAAGCCTCCGGCCACAAGCGAACTTCGGCGTCGTGCTAAGTTAGCAGCTCGCTGGAGTGAAGTTTGACGGCAGCTAACAACAACTAGTGGGAAGAGCAGCTTTAAATCCGCAGAGATCCGGAGCCTCCACGGCAGCAAACACGTTTAAATGGACGGCGTTAGCTTTCATGTGCTGGCTGTTAGCGGCCCGGATGCTAAAAGGAGACCGTCGACGCCGCTCGTGATGTGGAGTTAACGGCTGTGATGGAGTCGGTAAATGCCCCCCTCCCGGTGACTCCCGGTGTGGGTCTTTGTGTTCAGCTGTTGTGTTTCTGGGGGTCGTGTGCTCGGTGCTGGCGGCCGCTGCGTGCTGCAGGCTGGCCGCCCCGGCGTCGCCCTCCGCGGGTAGCTCGATGCTAGCACCGGGGGTGACGGGTGGAGGGACGGCGGCTGTTAGCAAACAATACGGGCTGTGTTGGGAGCTGTGTCGGCCTCGGATGTCGGTGTGGCCTTCCGGGTTTCCACGGCCGATCCCTCCGTGCTGCCGTGTTTTTATTGTAGCTAGCTGCTGGGCTAAACGTGCAGGTTGTGGTCCACGCTAATGCTGCCGAGGCTCTGCGGGACACAGACACGGAGCCACGGCGCGTCAAAGCGGATCACTGTGGCGGTGGGTTGTGTGCTGCTTTAATGCACGGAGCTGCACGGTATCGGTGTGGATGGATGAAGGTACCAAAGACGTTTATGTTGCACTTGACAGTAAGCCGGTGCAGTATTTGAGGTTACCACTGAGCGGCGCTGCAGGATCAGTTAAAACTAACGCTGCTGTGCTGTGAACCTGAGACCTGCAGCCCTGAACACCTGTCACACCTGGGCTCTCACCTGGCTTCACCCTCTGAACCCAGCAGCTGCTTCTGGACGCTTTTTTCTTTGTGTCTGGCTCGTTTTTCCTCACTGCGAGATATCAAGTCCTGGAGCTGCTTGGACACAGAACAACATGAAAGAGGAGACACCGTTAGAGCGACACAGATCATTTAAAAAGGGAGAAAAAATCATATTATTGTACAAACATGTAAAAACCTGGAATCAACATGTGTGACGTGTCCACAGATGTTAGCACCACTGGAACACATGGAGCTCCACATGCTATAAACACTGAACTATTAATTAGTTTACAGTCGTGTCTCCTCTCTGCTCTGTGGAAACACTGCCTGCAGTTCAGCTGAAAGTCCCTGAATGTGTCCTCAGGACCTCGTGGTTGTAGCTCAGTGGCTGGTGTCTCTGTGGTTGTGCAGGGTCTATACTTGTTTACACAGTCTGGTTGGAGCAGATGTTTTATTTTGGGGAATTTGTTGAACGAGACGTAGAATAAAAGTGATTTCCAGGAACTATAAGAATTAGAAGGTTCCACGTACTGTACATATTGAACTGTTTACAGCATCTACAAACTCTGAGAAATAGTTTAGCGTCCGTTCTGTTGTTTTGTGTCGTGTTGTGGTCGTGTTATGTCTCTTTGTGGTCGCTTGTTGCTTCCTGTTTGATGTTTTGTGTCTCGTTTTTTGTTGTTTCTTCTGTGCAGTTTGACACAGAATGCTGAAAAAAAAGAAAACAATACATTAATTTACAAAAATGTAAACCCTGGAGCTAAAGTCGTCTCCTCGTCCTGCAGATGTTGAACTATCTCCATGTCTCCAGCTGTTTACCCTCTGCTCTGCTCATCAGATGTAGAAAGATGTTCCACCATCAGATGAAAGTATCTCCACCAAGTGGCTCCTCTCTTCTCTGGTTCTGATCCGTGCTGCATCTATTCATTGATCCAGTAGGCTGGGTTCTCCTCTCAGTCTCTCTGAGGAAACACTGGCTGCAGCTCACCTGAAGCTCTCTGACTGTTGAGCCATTGATGCCATCACGTTTGTTTTTTTCTATAATCTGATTCGTGTATGCGGTTGATTTTTCACTGATTGTAGTGATGTTGATCAAACGTGGCGTTCTTCCAGATGGGACATATTGTGAGCAGCTCAACGACTGTTTCTGGTCTGAAGGCTTCTGGCTGATAAATGGCGCCGTCTTGTCGGTCTGGTTGTTCAGAGGGCAAAGCTGCTGCCTCATTTATCGAGTGTTCGATGTGACCTGACTCCAGAGGTCTGGGCTGTGGAGCTGGGAGGTAACTTGAGGTCAAACTGTGTGTTTTCAGGACGGCTTCTTAACGGGGATCATCGCCATGGTAACTGATGCTGCACACCTGACCTGCAGGTTATGTTCGAGATACCAGAACAGGTTTATTCGTTTCTGTTCCTGATGAGCAGATGGAAGAGGTTCTCAGAGGAGGGAGCTCAGGGCTTTCTGGATTTCTTTTAGTGTTTCCTGTGAACTGAAAGTAATTTAAAAGCAGTTTTGTTTTGCTGAAGGTCTTTGTGGAGCCACTTGTTGATTCTGTGAGAGCTGCAGTGAGACTTCTTATTAGTTTGAAGGATGTTTTTATATTTGTTCTTATTATACATGATACACATGACAGAGATACTGATGAAGCTGTTGCTGATGTTTGGGCCTGAACCGGCTGATAACCAGCTTTGTGTGGCTGCCGTTGTTCGGTTTGGAGAAGCTGGTGTGAGCAGATATTCTGGGTGTGTTGTTCAGGCTTTAGCTCAAACTCAGTGAACTCTGGCTGGTTGTTCATTTAGTGTCATACATTTCAATAACCAGTGAATAACACCCACTAATCCTCCGACAGCTCAGTGTTCAAACGTATTGATCCGTCTGCTCATCGGTCTGAAGCTCAGACGTTTAATAAACTATCTTATTTGACTTCGTGTCTTGAAATCACAAGAGCTTTAGATTAATTTTCTTAGAATAATGTGCAGTATTTAAGCGTGAATGAGGAAGAGCTGCAGAGTGACCTCCTGTTCATGTTCAGAAGGTCCATGTGTGATTCCAGACCTGCAGGAAACCTAATTATCAATAATTCTTCAGTGTATAAAATGCCAGAAGATCCTGTGTCTGGTTAGAAGCCAGTTTACCTTCATGCACGACAAAGTAAAACCAGCAAATCATCTCACTTGTGAAGCAACAGCAGCAAATATGTGATGTTTGCATAAAAACGATTGTGTCAAAACAGCTGCAGATTAATTTAGTGTTCGTGATGGAGCTGCTGCTAATTATTGTTTTCATAATTCATGTGTCATTTATTCACTTCAAACTAAATTAAAATATTAGTCAATTGGTCAGAAAATGTTCAAAAAAAAAAAAAAAGTTGGTTAGTGTTTCCTAAAGATGACAAATGTCAGTTTACTGTTATAAAAGAGGAAAGAAAGCAGGAAGTCAGCGGTGAACGTAGCCGTCGGTTTGAGCACTAAAAAGGTAAATAAAAGAATATATATCGACTTAATGTTAGTTTCTTTTGACTTCCTGCTAAAGTCACATGTTTGTCTACAAACACATCACACCAACTGACCGTTATGTTCATTGATGATTGTTTTCTGGATGAATTGATCAGCTGTTTGGTCTCTATCAGTGTTTCTTCAAACGTCTTGTTTTGTCTCTGACCCAAAGATCTCCAGTTCACTGTCGTAGAAACTAGAAAACATTCACATTTAAGAAGCTGAACTGTTGTTATGAAAACATCAGTCAAACTAAAGAGTGGATTAATCTGAGAGCTCATTGATTAACGTTCATCAATCAGCTGTTGCAGCTCTGAGAGTCTCACTTGTTTATCGTTTGTGCTCCTGCAGGTTTCAAACTCTGGATCCCCGTCTTCCCCACTCGAGAGCGTTTCTTCATCTCGGAGACTAAATGCAACTGGACCAGGGGGCTTGTGGGCATGAAGTGGCTGGGCGAATCCAAGAACATGGTATTAAATGGCAGACGACACGGAAACAAGTTGACCAGCGAGCAGCCGGTGAGCCAGAACCAGACTCGCTCTCAGCATCCACAGCGAGCGTCGCTGCGACACAACAAGAGTCACCCCAGAAACCGAAGATGTAGCCGCAGTGAGTGGAGCGGGTCGGCGCCGACGGGTCTCTGGGCTCTGCAGCAGCTTCGTCCTCTAACCGCCGTCTGTGTGTGTCTTACAGGGTTTAGTGCAGCCAGTCTGGAGGCGGAGCGGCGCTATGTGCCGTCCTCAGGAATGACTGCCAAGGAGCTCTGCGAGAACGATGATCTGACCACGAGCCTCATCCTCGATCCATATCTGGGCTTTCAGACTCACAAGATGAACACCAGGTCGGCGCGGCGGCCACACGGATGTTTCCGCTTCACGCTGCGTGTCGTTTCTGATTTTCACGTTTCGTTTCTCAAATGTGTCTCGACAGATTTCGACCGATCAAGGGAAGACAGGAGGAGCTGAAGGAGATCATCGAGCGCTTCAAGAAACACGACAACTTGGAGAAAGCGTTCAGGTCGTTGACGACAGGAGACTGGTCCCGAAACCTGTTTCTGCACAAGACGAAGGCTCAGGAGAAGCTCTTCAAGCAGCATGTAAACACCTCATTGTTTCCTTAACGCTGTTTCTCTGGTACCGCTGTGACACCTGAGCGTCTGATCCGGTGACTGACCTTCTGCTCTGTTCAGGTGTTTGTTTATCTGCGGATGTTCGCCACCGACAGCGGCTTCGAGATCCTTCCTTGTAACCGCTACTCATCCGAGCAGAACGGAGCTAAAATTGTGGCGACGAAGGAATGGTGAGGAGATCGACGAGTTCAGCACATTCAAACCTGTGCATCAGGAAGAGTTTGTACATTTGAAATCTCTCTGCAGTATTGATTTCTTCTACATATACAAGAAGTAGTTTTAGTGAAGAACTTGTGCAACTATGATCACATCTGTGCAGCATCACAATTTCCACTCATGAAAGAACTTGTGCAATATGAATATTTTGCACATTTAAAAAACAAGAATCTCTGCAGTTTTACAATGTTCTACTCACAGAAGACTCTCTGCAGCTTCAGTAAGTAGAGTGTAAAGAAATGTGCAATAACTTTCCACATCCAGAGGAGTCTTGAGCTTCTCCAGTGATTGAGACCAGCAGATCGTCACGTTGTTGAAGCTGCAGCCAGAGAACACGACGTTAAAAAACGTTAGCTGAAACTCACCTGTCGGCTTCGTTCGGTTACAGGAAAAGGAACGATAAGATCGAGTACCTGGTCGGGTGCATCGCCGAGCTGTCGGAGAGCGAGGAGAACCTGCTGCTGCGACACGGAGAGAACGACTTCAGCGTCATGTACTCGACCCGCAAGAACTGTGCACAGCTGTGGCTCGGACCTGCTGCATTCATCAATCACGGTGCTGCTCTTCGTCAGTGCTCACCTCCAACTGCAACCACTGAACACGTTGCTCTCAGATGCTAACGGCCTTTGTTTTGTCCTTTTGTTTGTCTTTTGCAGATTGTCGGCCAAACTGCAAGGTGAGGCTGCGTGAAGGTTTCGGTGTCGGTCGGTTCTGGTTGTAGAGTCTCTGCCCATTAACTCTTTAATGATGTGTGTCTTCAGTTTGTGTCGACGGGACGGGACACGGCCTGTGTGAAGGTTTTGAGGGACATCGAACCCGGAGAGGAGATCTCGTGTTACTACGGAGACGGATTCTTCGGGGAGAACAATGAGTTTTGTGAATGCTATACGTGTGAAAGGTTCGTACAGCGACGGATGCGACATGAACCCCTGTAGAAGGTGTCAGAGGAGGTGCAGATGGGGAAGAACGTCAGCTTTCCTTTGATTAGTTCTTTTACAAAAATGTCTAAAACCTGGAATCAACACAGATGTTAGCGACGCCAGGTAGATGTCGTCAGCAGTAGAAAGATGTTCCACCATCCGATGTAGGAAGATGTTCCACCATCAGCAGTAGAAAGATGTTCCTCCATCAGATGTAGAAAGATGTTCCTCCATCAGATGTAGAAAGATGTTCCTCCATCAGTAGAAAGATGTTCCTCCATCAGATGTAGAAAGATGTTCCTCCATCAGATGAATGTATCTCCACCAGCTGGCTCCTCTGGTCTCTGGTTCTGATCCGTGCTGCATCCATTCATTGATCCAGTAGGATGGGTTCTCCTCTCGGTCTCTCTGAGGAAACTCTGGCTGCAGCTCACCTGAAGCTCTCTGACTGTTGATCTCAGCTCAGTCTGTCGTGACTTCTTCATTGTATTGACGAGTTCAGAATTTTTATTTTTATTTTTTTTACAGAATCTCCTGCAAAGGTTTTTTGTTTTGAGATTGTTTCAATGAGAAATGTTGTTAAACTTGATATGGTTCATTACTAAACTCCATTAGAAGTAGACGTTTTTATTTATTGATGTTTTTGCTCTGCAGACGGGGAACTGGTGCTTTCAAATCCAAAGCTGGGCTGCCAGTGGAAGTGCCGGTGATCAACAGCAAGTACGGGTTGCGGGAGACGGACAAGCGTCTGAACAGGCTGAAGAAGCTCGGAGAAGGAAACCGGAGCTCCGACAGTCACTCTGTGGGCTCCCACACCGACGTAGACTCTCAGGAAATGCCAAAAACACATCAATGTAAGAGTCACCGGAGCTTTAACGTGTCCTCGTGCTGCTTCACGTCTTAACCTGTGTTGATTAATGACATCAGTGAGGTCCAGATTTGTTACTGACGGGATGAACAATGACTGGGTTCATGTTGGGGTTCTGCTGTGTCTTGTTCCTGCCCTGAGTCATCCTCAGTGTTCTGTATTATTGATGCTGAGGGACTCTTGTTTTCTGTGCTGCTGCTTCTCTGAAACCCTGATAATCTTCAGTGCTTTCTGTTTCCCCTCCAGCTGCCAGAAAAAGAACATCATCATCTTCATCCTCATCTGGCCTGAAGTATAAAAACAGGACTCAAACCAGACAGACTTTGTCCAGAGCCCTTTCTACCTCATGTTCCAAACAAGGTCGTGTAAACAATAACAGGGTACCAAAGAGACTAAAATCCCAATCCAAGCCTTCACTAAGTAAAGTCCAGTTGCGGAGTCGCAGGCGGGCGGCGGAGCCCAAGGCGTCGGCCAAAGGAGAGACTTGCCAGCTGGGTCTCAGGGACTCGAAGGTGTCGCTGTGTAAAGGCGTCACCGTCAAGAAGGAGAAGGACGGTGGTCAGGATCTGGTCCAGCCGGCGCCGGGCCAGCGGGGCTGCATCACTCGCCACGCCGCCAAGGAGAACGGCAACACGGCAGCTGTGCAGAGCAGCGAGGGCAGCCAGTGCTCGACGTACAGGACTCGCAGGTCCACACGGACGCTTGTAAAAGCCCAGGAAACGGCGGCTGGCGTTAAGCTGGAGCCCAGCGCCATGGACGGCCTGAGCCCGGTGCCCGGAGGAGTGGTCATCAAGACGGAGCCGGCCGACATGGAGGAGTACCTCCACCACGGGGTGGCGCTGGAGCAGCCGGCCTTAGACGCCGGCTACGCCCGGAGAGGCTCCCGCACGAGGCGGAAACGGCCGACGCGGCTCCGGGCCGAGCGGACGATTAAATGCGAGGACTCGTACGGTGAGCCGTACATGCCGGGCGCCGGCAGCCACGCCGCCGGCTTCTCAGACTGTGGGAACGTGCTGCTGAGCTTCGCCGACCGGCACAGGGACTACAACGGCGTCTCCAACGGCAGCAAGTCCCTCCGCAGGGACAAGGGCAAGAGCAGCTGCCGGTCGCAAGACAAGGGCAAGAAGAAGCGCCGCATCACGAGATACGACGCTCAGCTGATCCTGGAGAACAACACGGGGATCCCCAAACTGACGCTCCGCCGGCGGAGAGACAGCAGCAGCAGCAAGACCAACGACCCCGGGGACGCCATCGGCTCCTCCAACCTCGCCTCCGCCGCCGTCAACTCGGCCTCCTCCAGCAAGATCAGCATCAAGTTCAGCAAAGACCACGACAAGGACAAAGGCAGCTCCTACATCGCCAAGCTGAACAACGGCTTCGCCCCCGTCGTCCACGGCAACGCCACCAAGCTGAAGATCCAGCTGAAGCGGGAGGACGATGCTCGGAGAATAGCCCACACTAAGGACCAGATGTCCTACAACGGGGACATGGGCCAGAGTCTGGAGGCCCGGAATGGGGGACATCGGACCCAAAAGGTCCTGGCGGAGCCTTCGTCCGACGAGGACGACGAGGAAGGCGAGGATGACGACGACTACTTCGACAACGAGTTCGAAGACGATTTCATTCCACTTCCTCCGGCGAAGCGTCTGCGACTGATCGTGGGCAAAGACTCCATAGACATCGATATCTCCTCCAGGAGGAGAGAGGATCAGTCTCTGAGGCTCAATGCATAAGCTGTGGACCTTCCTGTAAATAACACGACCCGCTAATCAACTGTTGTGTTGATGTAAAAGAAGTACAGTAATTTAAACACAAGAAAATTGCTGAATTAAGACTCTGAATGAACGTTGCTAGAGGGTGCTGTTAACCTAAAACAAAGCTCTGTTCCTCACTTCAGTCAACAACACGCGTCATTTTAGTTCTATTAATGCGACGTTTACTCACCACCGCCATGGCAGGACTCTGGTCCGTCTGCAGAGTGAGAACGGAGCCTTTGTTTTACGTTGAACTATTCCTTTCAGTGAATGCACTTGTTATATTCATAATGGACATGGATATTGTAGAAAGTGTACAGTATGGTGACTATCCCCTCTGTCTCATAGGCAGGTTTTTATTGGTCCTTTGATTTTTGTCTCATAGTTTGTAAGTTCTTGTGGCGAGCAGGTCGGTCCGAGTGTTCTAACATCAGCCGGTCCGGTGCCATGTTCCCATCAGCACGGCGCTCCTCCTCCTGTTGTCTCAGCATTAATCCGTTGGTCTGCAGAGTTCAATCATCGTGTCAAACCTGAGCGATCATGAAGTATTTTTATATTCGTCCAGACATTTTATCCACCGCGTGGGGCAGAAGAGTCGGGCCGCAGCGAACCAAAGAAATCCAGACGGACCGAAACAGAACCGATCAATTCATCGCAGCTTTAATCAGTTAATCCTAATCAGCGTATGAAGCTCATATGAGAGACCAGACTGGGAGCAGAGCAGCTACTTCTACATGATCTGAACCCGTTAGTTTGACTCCCAGTAAATACCGACCGGACCGTCTCCATCGGGTTCCACCAGAAGAACAGGCTCCGGTCCTGTTAGAACTCTGTCAAGTTAATCGGACTCCCCAGTGTCGCGTTTTAATGAGATATCTGACAAAGAAAAGCCAGAATCAGAACGTTTCTCGTCGTTTGACACCCAGCGAGGTTCTGGAGCTTCGGTCGGTCTGGACGCTGCAGCCCAAACGGGCGTGGTGCACGTGGAGCGTCGTTCTGATGTAAATACGTTGATTAAGCTGCATTCTCACCAGAAATAAAAGCACACGAGGTTTTGTAATCAGCTCTGGTCTGTGGTGGGAACATGGCACACGTGGTGGTCGGGTCACCGAGGCCACGCCAGGCTGCACGAGTCATGTACAGAACGACTGGCTGCTGTCCTCAGATCATCATCTCCACCGTCACCTTTAGTAATCAGAGTCGTGGAAGTGACGCCGTTGACACTAGAGTCTGAGGAGAGGCTTCCCCGTCTGAACTGTCCTAGCTAGAATCATGTACTCTCTCTCTGTGGTGCTACTTTGGTTTCCTCACATGTGTTCCTCCTGGCGACGGGGGGATGGTGGCAGCATTAACTTCACAATACAGTCGTGTGTGTAGCCGGCTTCACTTGTTTTCTTTACAGGAGCACACAAACAGACGGGTGACGGGTTAAAGGAACGACCGGAACAAACGCTTCAGGTGTCGGAGCTCTGAGGACGAACCTCCTTGAGCAGATCTAGAAGTGATGGGTTCTGCAGAGCGTCGGGAGGTCCAGGCCTTCAGCGCCACACATGCACTTTCTCATGTCTCCTGTTCTTCATATCGGAGGTGTAGCTCCTAAACCGGACCACCCGTTTGCTCCATCGCGTCCTGCGCTGACACTAGCCGTGTTCCCATGACAGACTTTTACCTGCATTTTTAATTTATCACATTAAAAAGTTCATAAAACAGCAACCTGTTAAATTTGGCCTTTTATTTTTTAAATGCTACCTTTTTGTGAAAGTCTTGATGCGCTTCCTGTTTCCTGGAAGCGTCCATCAGCCTCCGTCTCAGTTTCAAACCAGCGGCTGTGAAGGAATCGTTCGATGATTAGTTCAGAGGTGGACGGACACCTTTAGTTTGTTTAAGGTTTTTTAGCGGTTAGCGAACAAACCGAAGTCTTGCTTCCCTCCTCCAGCTGAACCTTGTGTTGTTTCATGTTTAGCTCACCGTGGACAGACGTCACCTGTTGACGCTCTGAGAGGCTCAGACCGGTTCCTCCTCTGGTTCAGAACATCCAGAACAACAACCAGAACCAGAAGCTGTTTATGGAGCAGCGTCTCAACGTTTGCTTCAGGTTGACTGGAGGTTGTGTTTATGGGACACGGCTATTCTCAGCCTCCTGTCGGTCCTGCAGGTGGCGCTGAAGCTCACAGAGCAGCTACCCTTGTGTTGGTGTTGCTGAAACACGAGTTAGCTTCTGTGCTGAGCTGCTTTAAACGCCGGCAGCTGAAACTGAACCAGACTTATTGGACCTAGAACATGCTGAATGTTTCCTAAAATCACTGCAGCGCAGAGCAGAACCGGTTTGATCAGTGAAACCCAGAAGACATCAGGTGAAGAGTTTCTGAGCTCCGTGAGCGGTCCAGACTCGTCCTGTACGAGCACGCTTTCCTTTCAAACATCTAAATTGTTCCTTCAGTGTCTGTGTGAACCGGCTGAGCAGCTCGTGGCAGGAACTGCTGCATTTTAGGGAACCAGAACCTTTGTTCTGACCACAGGACCCGACTCTGTGGAGGAACGAGGACCTGAGAAGCTGCAGCAGGCGGTTATCGTCCAGCAGCTCCTCCTCTCTGACGTCACCACCGACAAAAGTCCAACAGAACCAACGTTTGGGAACTTTTTCACTTCAGCTGTTTAGAAGCTTCATAGATCAGATTCTGTAGCTGGTCCCAGGAGGAGACGCTGGAGATGTTTTCATCAGTTCTTCTCTCATAATTTCAGCTGTTAGTTCTAAGGTTCTGTCCGGTCGTCTCCACGTTCAGGTTCTGTCTCATGGTTCTGGCCTCATGTCGGCTTCTTCCTCAGACTTTAGGGTTTGTGTCTGATCATTATTCATTTGATCTTCGTTTTGATTTCATAATTTCGAGTTCTGTTCGGTTATTCTCTCAGTTCATGTCGTGATGAAGCTGCTTGATCCGACCGGAACCAGAACAGGCTGACGAGGAAGCAGTTTCTCTAGTTTCCTCCTGACTTCCTGTGGGGGTAACCAATCAGTGAGAAGCTCTCTCAGCAGAACCAGAACTGGAGCAGGAACCTTTTTTCTCCTGAAAGAGGTTCTACGAGGACAGTTCTGGAGGTCCGAACATGCACAAAGGTTCGGGTCGCCCTAAAGCGGTGAGACCTCGGTCATCTGAGGAGGTGCTGCTCCTCGGTTCTTTGTGAACAGAACCTGGCCCGGTTCACTGACCTCCTGACTTTATGTTTCTTGGGGACTGAAGCTCCTGCCGTCTGGGCCCAAACTGCTCCAGATGTTTCCACCTTGATGCAGAACAAATCACAGGACTGGATCACGTCGGTTCGGGTTCTTCCTCTAGTCCGTCACCCGTCTGGACTTCCAACAGCATCCGGTGCCTTAAAGAGCGTTCTGACACGTGTCGCCCGACGGCTGATCAGCGCAGAGTGAAAACGCGACGCCATCTGCTTCCCGTCAGTCCTTCTGTATATTATTTAGCCGTGTGCAGGTGACGGGCCGGTCCGGTCCGGTCCGAGGGATCAACTGAATGTTAACCCGTTTGTTGTGTTACTAGTTCACATCACCAGCAGCTAACCACCTCCTGCGTCCCGCCCACACCGTAGACTCCTCCAGTGTCCGTCTGTGTGCTCTGTGTCCAGTAGGCCGCCGTCACCATCTCAAAACACAAAAGAGAAAAAAAAATCTAAACAAATGTGAATAGTTTGCGGACATTTTAGCGTGTTGCGTGGCTAGTGGGAAACATGTAAAGAGAATTAAGAATGGGCAGTGCGTATATTGTCCAATATGTAAATCATGTGAACACATCTTGTACTTATTTAACAGTTTTGAATACTTGAAAACTATATAAAGTTTCTTTGTGACTCTTGTTTCCTGAGTTTGCTTCGAGTTCTGACGCGTCAAGTCTTCGTGGTTCTGTTGCCTCGATGGTTTGGACCCAGAACATGTTCAGAAAAACATCTGCACACTTTTAAAAAGAGGATTAATGGAGGTGTTTTTAAGCTTTACAGTCTGCAGACCTTCTTCTGACGTAGTAATCAGATTACAGACCATTTACGTAGGAACTACTTTCAGCAGCGGATTTCAAGTTCTGATGTCGGACCTTTTCAAGTTTTTTTAGTTAAATCCCATAATTTGGGTTTTTTTAGAAGATTTTTACGTTTTCGTGATTCTTTCAGAAAGTCGGACGCAGATAATTAGTTCCTACTTTTCATATCGACGCTGATGGTGGTGACACCTGACACCTGGAGCCACGCCGGCCAATCAGAGGCCTGGAAAAGCTTTTAGCAGCTGACACATGAAGGAAAGAGGGAAAGTTTAATATCTAATTCACAATTTGAAACCGTGCAATCAGCAATTTATAACATTTAGTGGCTGTGAGCCAGAGTTCAAACTGGACTTTACAGCTTCAGGTTTCATGGTGTCTGGTGGTTCATGCTGCATGTTTCCATCAGTGCAGTGAACCGACTTTCCAGTGATGAGTTAAAAAGACGACATTAAAAGAGAGAAAATAAAACTATGAGGTGAAACAAGACAAAGTTCTGTGATCAGCTGTGGCAAAAAAGTTCAGTTTGAAGTAGAAGCGGAAACGAGGTGATGAAGGATTTGATCTATGAAGCACAAAAATATAAGATTTAAGTTTGAAATTTAAAAGCTATGTTAAGTTATGCAACTACAGGGTTCAAAAAGTCTGAATGATGAGACAACAGCTGTGTGAATAAAGTAAGTTATGCAGTAAAAGGATAAAGTACTGAGATGGAACGTCAACATTATGGAATAAAAGATTTAAAAAAAAGGTATGGTCAGATTTATTAAATACAAAATGTAAACTATTCAACTAAAATATAACGTGAGTGAGACATGAAGTCAGTTCTGAGAGAACATCATGAGATGTGTGAACATAAAGTCATTTATAAACCATAAAGTAAATCCCCCACAAAGGTAAAAATGATGCGATTAAATGTTAGAATCTTCAAATGAAAGGTCAGAGTGATGAGACTGAAGGTCAGTCATGGGCTTGAAGCAGGATCTTGTGAAGGTCAGAGCGATCCGATGAGGTTCCAGCTGTGAGTCCAGTCCGTGGGTTTGTCTCGGTACCGTGCTGCAGGTCGGTGTGATGGGACGATTCAGCCTCTGGTGGCTGAACGCTGACGGGACTGAGCTCAGCGTTGCTCAGAGCATCAGCGCTGAGCGTGGCCTTGACGTTGGATGGATGCTGCTCTGTTCTGGCCCGAGTGGACGCTGATGACGTCCTGCTGCAGAATGACACCATTTACAGGCTGAACGCAGCTCATGTTCTGAACCCGCTGACTGCATGTGCTGAGCTGTGAGGAGCAGCTTTGTCCTCCACAGACTGGCCCTGACCTCACCGCTGCTACCCCCCCCACCGCCTCCAGCACCGCCACCGCCTCCACCCAGACGGGTCAGTCAGCACCGAGCCGCTGGACTCCAGTGTGAGCACCGTGAGCAACAGGCTGAATTAATGAATCATACAGAAATGAAAAGTCCTCCCACAAACAGGAGTCATGATTCAAAAAAATGTCAAAGTCATGAGACAAAGACTTTCTTATCAAGCACAAATTCACATTTTTTGAAAAGAATTTTTTTAAATTTAAGTTGAAAAATCTAATTTTTGAGATAAAATTCCAAATGTAGGGTTCTGCACAGAGACTCCAACACCTTCACACTCTGATTCTTAACTTTTATTCTGCTGTTATAAAGTTTTCTAACATTTCATATATGAATACACTTAAAGGTCTATAAATACAAACTACTACTGACCTCTAGATGCAGAAAACAGTTATTTGAGGCCGTACTGGCTGATCCTTAAATGTCACTGGAAACAGTTTACTGATGGGAGAAAACCAGCATTTTTAGGTAAACTGATGTCATATTGTGTTTTTTAACAGGACAAATAAGCCGCTGTGGTTTTATTATTATTATTATTAGGATAAACACATATTTGATGGTTTAACATTAAGGGTCATATGAAGGGTTGTCCATTAGTTTGGAATAAAAATAAACGTATTTATTTTTCTTACATGTGAATCCCTGATATAAGAATACAGAATGTTGTCGTCTTGCCAATGTTGAAGTTCTGATAAATTATGATCACCTCATACAAAAACATGATATCTAACCAACAGTAAAAACACATTATTATCAACGGCTAACTGGGTGACTTTATGCTAAGCTAATAATGTTATCTTATACTGGCTTGCTGCACCAGTCGCTATCATTAGCCGCCTAGCTAGCTTGAATAATATACAAGTGCAGGCTAAACATCACTGATGATACAACATTATTTACTTTTTGTCAGTGATTAAAATATCAATAACTAATCATTTCTGCAAATGTGATTGTATTATTTATACCAAGTAGGTTCACCGTCATCCAATAGAGACCAAAGTAGTTAAGCAGCAGTAAAAATGCTTTATGTGTCTCCAAAGCTAGCTAGCTGACTTTATGCTAACCTACTGCATCTATGCTGCATTAACTAGCATCAATTCATTGCTAGTTTTGGCAAATATGTTAATTTAACGGCTAACCAGGAGTAAATAAAAAAAAAAAAGATCTGTCGCGAAGGCTAACTTGCTAACTTTATGTAGGCTAATAACGTTATGCCAGGTTAGCGTACTGTGACATTAGCTAACTAGCATGAATTCTTCACTAGTGTAGGCAATTGTTGTCCCGTTAATTTTACATTAGCAATTTGAATATCAGTAATAATGAAGTTAAAATCTTTCCATCTGTAAACACATTATGCAAAACCTAACCAGACGGAAATAAAAGCTCTCTGTCTAAAAGGCTAACTAGCTAGTGTGACTGCTAATGTAGATTTAGCATTCCTGCTGATGTTACGCTACTTTTATTTCAGTCATTTAAACGTCAGTGATAATAAAGTTATCATCTACTGAGACACAATTAGTGGGCGTTTATAAAACAAATAAAAATTAAATTATGTGTAAAGTTAAAGTGAGAGAAAAAAATATGGAGTTAAACATAATGTTGAGCTTAAACATGACCTTTGTTAAGATGTTGCAGATAATTTATTTTATATCAATTCAGTTGTAGTTTGTTGTGATGTTTGTTGTGTTTATCTTATAGTGACAGAAGTTATTATTGTTATTATTGTTGTTATTAATAACAACAACAACAGCAGTAACAGTGTGTGTCAGCAGGGGCTGAGGGGTTAACGGTTAGAGCCGTTAGTTCCCTCCTCCGCCACACGGTGGACCGGAGGATTCCCCGCCGTCCGTCCGCCCGCCTCCTCCGGTCTGCTGCCGCTTTGTCGTCGAACCAAGCAGGAGGTCCGTCAGTCAGAGCAGCCGCCGCACCGGAGCCGCACCGAGGACCCTCTTCTCCGCAGTCTGAGCGCAGAAACACGTGAGTAGCCGCAAAAACGCACGTTCTCACCGCAGACCGCCGCTGCGCGAGCTGCTGGAGAACACGAGGCGCGAGAGGGGATCGGGTCCGGATTGATCAGTGATCGGACGGTGATCGGGTCCAGATTGATCAGTGATCAGACGGTGATCGGGTCCAGGTTGATCAGCAGTTCGGCTGAACGCTCACATTCCTGCGGTTCGGTTCCGATCAGAAGCTGCTGGACCGTGTTTGTGTCTGAAGTTGTTCAGACACGTTCACTGCTGCAGGAAGAAAAAACCCAAAGAGCTGCTGAACGAGGCTGG
>NW_007578271.1:367855-373306 GCF_000690725.1 Stegastes partitus
TGATCGGCTCCCAGCTTTTGGTTTTTCATGATTTCTTGTTTTAATCTGAGTTTTATCCTCGAATGGATGAAAATCCGTCACTCAACAGAACTTTTACTGCAAAATAAACCAACCCACACTGGACCAGTTCTACATGTTCTGGTTCTGAGCTCTCGTCCACATTGAGACCAGAAGTCCTGCTGATGGATGAAGCACTGAGACTTAACTGGACCGACCCTGAAGCGCTCCAGCACCAGCAAACGGGTTTTCATACTCTGAGAAATAAAAGTCAAACAGTTCCAGATGGAAGAACTTTTACTGCTTCGGCGCCGGTTCTGTCTTCAGCAGGTCAGAAAAACGACTCAAAGAGGTTCAGCTTCAGTCGACAACAAAGAGAAACAAAGAGAACGCATCGGATCAGCTCCAGCGGTTCTGTTTGGATCAAACCCATCGACCGGTGGACGGCTGACCTCGACGGGTCTCTTACACAACCAGCCGCTGGTGGCACGGCGCTGCCGGCGCTGCCGATGGAAATGTGGGTCAGAGTTTGTTGGTGGCACCGACCCGATGTTCCTCCATCTTCCCCTCAACATGTGGGCCCGTAAATCAGCTGCAGCTCTGACCTTAATTAGGTTTCCATACCGAGCTGGAAGCTGCACTCAGCAGCTGGTGCCGCTTAAAGTTTGGACCCGACGCAGAATGTTTTCAGTCGTCTTCAGGAGGTCCTGGTTCACATTTATACCGGGTTTGGACTGGTTTTACTCTGGTTTTATACTGGTTTTATACTGGTTTTATACTGGATGTTATGTTGGTTTGGACTGGGTTTTAAATAGCTTTGGACCGATGATGGACCAGGTTTAAGGTCTTTCTTTAAGCTGGTTTTGGACCGGTTTCTGACTAGTTTTAGGTTCAGCTTTGGACTGGATTAAAAACCAGTTTCACACTCGTCTCAAACTGGTTTTTGAGTTGTTTCAGTCTTGTTTTGGACCGATATTAAAACTGGATTTTAGGATTTGTTTTAAGCTGGTTTTGGACTGATTGTGGAGCTGTTCTAGACCGGGTTTAACGTTTCAGACCTTGTGTTAGACTGGTTGTACACTGGTTTTATACTGGTTTTATACTGGATGTTATGTTGGTTTGGACTGGGTTTTAATTAGCTTTGGACCGATGATGGACCAGGTTTAAGGCCTTTCTTTGAGCTGGTTTTGGACCGGTTTCTGACTGATCTTGGATGGCTTTAGACTTATTTTAGACTGGGTTTTATGCTGGTTTCTGACCTTGTTTTGGACTGGGTTTTGGGCTGGTTTTGGTCCTGTTTCAGGACTCTGTCTGAGGACCTGGAGGTGACGCCCTGTTCGGGTCGCGCCCACAGAGCCTCCAACCTGTTCGCCCGGTTTGCTGGAATGAGCCTGAAGCTGCTTGTGGCTGAATCACATTTTTCTTCAACAGCAAACGAGTCAGATTCACGTCGAGCTGATCGGCGCCGGCTGCCGTCGGATTCGTTGTTGTGTCAGTTAACAGTCTGAGCAGTTGAACTCACAGAACCTTGGGGGAGTTCTCAGCTCAGAACGGGCCTCTGGGGGGCGACCCGGTATGTTCTGGTTGTTTCTGGTCATTTAAAGAACAGAACTGTTTGTTAAACTTAAACAGGTGAAACCCAACAAACCAACCTGTTAAACATGGAACTGCTGCTTTTATTCGTATCATCGTGCTGCTGGTGCCGGCCCGTTTGGGTCGACTCTGCTGGACTGAAGCTGAACAACATCTGCAGACAGTTTGGATCAGGAGCCGTGACGCGATCAGAGATTCTGACCCGCTGAAGGTCCAACAGGTTTCAGACGAGTCGACACGTTTGTTTGTTGGCAGGAAATCTGAAGAAGAAATGAAACAAGGATTTAAGTCCAGATGTTAAAGTCGGGCTTCAGAAAACCCAAATCAAGAGTCAGAACCAGGGAATCACAGCGAGGGGCTTCATCAGCAGAACCTCTGATTGGTCGAAGGTTTTACCAGCAACAGAACAAAACTCAGTTCTGAAAGCAGGTTCAGACCTAAACCCAGGTCTCAATCTAGTCCAACATCAGGTCTGGAGCCCAGTTCACAACCAGATCAGAATCAGGTCCGAAACCAGGTTCAAACTGATCCAAAACAAGTTTACCTCCTGGTCTAAAACCAGTTTAGAATCAGTTTAGAACCAGTAGAAAATCAGGCGTAAAACCAGTCCGGAACCAAAACAAGTCCAAGACCAAGTCTTAAACTAGTCCGCAACAGGACTAAAACCACTTCAAAACCAGATGTGAAACCAGTGTAAAGCCCACATCTAAAACCGGTCCGAAACCAGGAGTGAAACCAGTCAAAACATCAAATTCAAAACCAGTCCAAAACCAGTCCAAAACCAGGTCTGAAGCCAACGCAAAGCCAGGTCCAAAACCAAGTTCAAATAAGATCCAATGTGAAACCCAAACTAAAGGAGATTTAAAACCAGTTCAGAACCAGGTCTGGAACCAAGTCCAAAACCCAGACTAGAACCAGTCTAAAACCAAGTTTCAATCAAAGTCCAAACCAGGTGCAAAATCAGGTCCGATACCAGTCAGAACCCAAAGGCTTGGTCCTGGCGTCATGGAGTGGGTCTGGGCCTGAATGAAGAGACAAACTAAACAGAACCGACTGGTCCAGAACCTGCAGCAGTAACCTTCTCTGGTGGTTTTTTCTCATTAACTAACTCATCAGTCGAGACTAAAACCGACCACAACAACAAACCCGACGGGCCTGCGGGTCGCCACCAGGTGCATTCTGGGAAACCCCGGCGACGCGTTTGAGTGTCGCAGGACGAGCAGAAGGCAGATCTGTGTCGGTGTTTACATGCCGCTGGTCGTGGGTGGAGGCGTCCAAACAAACATGAGAACTCAGAGACTCCGTTTTCCCACAACTCCCAGCTGCTGCGTCGCCATGGAAACCCCACGGACCCACCAAACGGGTTCAAGCTCGGAGCGATGAGCCAATCACAGCTATTGACAACAAACACTGAAGTAATCAGCATGATTCTCTGGAATCTGAAAATGTTTCACCTCCAGATGAAACCTGGTGAGAAGCTGCAGGACTCTGGTCTGGATCTCCGGCTCTGATCAGATCAGCGTCACACCAAGAGTCAAAGTGAAAGTATGAAGGAGCAGAACTTAAAAACAACCTGGGAAAGTACCGGAAACTCTGTGGTCGGTGACTAGATCAGTGGTTTAGTTTTCAGAAGATGTAGGTGTTCTGATAAAGAAGTGATTGTTTGATTCTTTTTATTTTCAAAGACAAAACGATAAAACTTCACAGCTTCCCAAAGGAAGCAGTGATCTCTGCATTTCCAGGTAATTATTCAATCAGGAAAATGAGCTGAATCAACACTGAAGCTGCTCGTTAGCGGTCCGGCCGGTCGGGTCCGTCCCTGAGCAGCAGTCGGAGCTTAAAGTCGTCGTTCCAGGTGATGTTTGCTGCTGAAGCTTCTCTCGGGCAGCTTTACGTCGGCGTCTCAGGTGTCTCCGGATAAAAAGCCTGACGGTGAGAACGAAGCGCTGCTGTTTGTATTGTGTGGAGGAAACGACGGCCCAAAGCCAGCGCCGCGGGTCGAGTTTCTGCCTTTTGTTGCTGCAGAGAAAATTGTGTCTGAAAGCTGCCATTGTTGTGGAGGTGACCCGGAGTGGGACCTGAGGAGATGGTGGGCGGGTCCATCCGTGAAAGGAGAGTGTTGGAGGAGGAGGAGAACCAGGTGGGAAGCTCTGGCAGACTCAGGGTTCAGTTTGGATTCTTCAGTTCGATTCATGATTGAGAGAAAAGGGGAAGAAAGTTCCTGATCCGACTGGATCTGGGTGAAGAGCGGTTCGTAGATACCTTCACTATACTTACAGATGAAGAGAAGCCTGATGGATGTTTGGAGAACTTTCTTTGTTCAGGTGAGACCAGCATGAATTTGTTGGGCTCAGATGGAGTCCACAGTGGATCCATGGTCCTGCCAGTGAAGCACGGAGGTGGCAGCATCATGATATGGGGCTGCATGAGGGCAGAAGGTGTTGATGATGTTTCTAGAAGCTCCATGAATGTCTGAGGATGAACCAGGATACTGGCTGACCAGATGAAGAAGAGGAACATTCCAGCAGGAGAACATCCAGAGAACAACATCATCAAGAGCTTCTGCACCAGAACCAAGTGGAACCAGGACCTGGACAGTCTGAGTCCTGACCTGAACCCAACAGAACACTTTCAGGGTACTTTGGAGCAGAACTTAGTGGACTCTGGTCTCCTCCATGAGAACCATGAAGCCTGGCATCAGAAATAAAGGAGACGTATGAAGGACTGAAGGAACCAAAGCTGGACTCGGTGCTGCTGTTTGCTGTCAAAGACTTTGTAAAGTTTTTATTAGACGTGAGTCGTGTTCAGTTTAGAAAGAAAACAAAAAATCAAAGGAACCAAAACAGAGCGTCTGTCTGAGGAGAGGCTGTGAGCAGCAGTCAGATGAACAGACGCCGTCTTTGTCCGTCTCTCGTATGAGATTTAAATTTCAGGCTACAAATAGATTCAGTTGTGTTTATGGGAAGAACAGCGAGTGAAGCGAGAAACAACAGAACTGATTGTTGTTGTTGTTTCACCTCCTTCACATTTCTGCTGCAGCCAGAGAGACTCCATGTCCTGCTGCCAAGCACTGAATGATGGACGCCGTCACCGGACAGACTGACGGGTTTCAGCTCCACGACCCGTCTGTGAGGCAGATCTAAACTAAACGGACAGAACTGGAGTTTCGTCCATCCGACTGCTTCATTAAAAACACTGTACAGGAGTCTGGGTTTGTTGGTCCGTCTGTCCTTGTTGTTGGTATTTTAACATTTAGACCGAATGTTCAGAGGGGACATGTCATCACTGCTGACATGAAGTCATTCACTCACTGAGCTCAGATCTTCATCCAGTCATGGACTCAGTAACTCACCCAACACGACTGACTTCACTTATTACTAGCATTAGTGGCATTACTAGCGTTCTTATGCTACTCATTGGTATGTGTGCTAAGAGAATATCCTCCCTATCCATGTCACTAGCATCCTTAGGTTAGCTATTAGCATCCTTAGGCTATTTACAAATTTCTCTTTGTTCTTAACTAGCCTCCCCAGCCATGTCTTTAGGATTCTCATTAGCATCTTTGGGCTTAGCTAAGCTAGTGTGCTTGTTACTAGCATGCTTAGACTACTCAGTAATATCTCTGTTTTCACAACTACCCTCCATAACCATGTCACTAGCATCTGTAAGCTAGTTACTAGCATCCTCAGACTAGTCAACCATATCTCTGTGATAGCGACTAGCATCTCTAGCTGTGTCACTAGTGTGCTGAGGCTGGTCTTTACGCTACTCAAAAGTATCACTACATTTGCGACTAGCATCTCTAGCCTTTCCACTAGCAGCCTTACACTTTTCACTGGCATCCTGAGATTAGCAACTGCA
>NW_007578271.1:373783-379722 GCF_000690725.1 Stegastes partitus
TGTCACTAGAAGCTAGAGGCTAAAGTCTGGCAGGGTTAAAAACTAGCTTCTCTATGCTAATAGCTAGCATCCGTCGGCCTCCATAGAGCTGACATGTTTGTTCATCAGTCAGAACCAGGTGACAAAGTGAAACATGCTTTTAGAAATGTTTTCATGTGGGACGTGTGAGAGAAGTTTACATGTGAAATGTTTTGTCTAACTTGATGGTAAAATCCTGACCTGCCTGTTGATGGAGGAAAAACAATTCTGTGGACAATCTGCTCGTTTTTCTCTGTTGTCTGATGTTTTCTGGCAGATCAGGCTTCATACAGAACAATATAAATGATCCTCTGAGCAGCCTGAGGCCTGATGTTTGTCAGATTAAGGTTTTAATGCAGCGCTTGTTTTCCTTCGTGACACTTTGTTGGTTGCGTCCGTGAACATGTTGTCGCGTCCACGCCTCTGGACGTGTTGCTACCTGCTGCTGCTGCTGCGGCTCGTAAAGTTGTTGTGCAGCTGGATGGATGTCAGAGAGTCTCTGATGAGAAAACAAAAGCCTGCTGTCGACTGAATGAATCATCTGTTGATGGGCTCGATGCTTCCTGATGAGTCTCAGACACGCTGACGGGGTTCAGAGCTCTGAAAGTGGAAGTGAGAAGATCCAAAAACTCCCAGACGTTCAGTTTAGTCTCACTTTGGATGAAGAAATATTATTTAGTTTCTCCTGTCTGAGCCTGAAGATGCAGAATCCTCGGTGGTGCCTTCACTGTCTGGATGTCTGTGGGTCTGACCAGGTCTGGATCATAGATCTCATCACAAACACAGCCGAGACGCCTTCATCGGGCTTCCTCACTGAGTTCTGCTGGAAACTGGAGGCCGAGAAGTATTTCAGCTCAGGTCAGGTCACACAGAACAACCGCAGAAAACGACAAAATAACAACAAAAAGATGTAAAACAACCAAGAAAAGACACAGAACGACTAAAACGAGACACAAACTGAGCAGAGAAATGAGAGAAACGACCTCAATTAAATGCAAACGACCACAAAGACAAACTAAACGACCAAACGGAGCCACAGACGAACGGGAAGTCATGAAGGGACCAAAATGTGACAAACAACCAAAGAAAGACGTCAAATAACCACAAAAACAACCAAACGGTGACGCAAACAGCCACAGAAACACTGAAATGAGACCAACTGCTCAGACGAACAGTAAAAACCACCAACATGTGGCCGAACACGTCCACAAAGAGACAAACATTCAGCATCAACGGAGCATAAACGAGTAAAACGAACAAAACGAACCGTCTAAAGACAGACGAGAAACAATCTGAGTCTCGTTCTTGTCGATTGTGCGGCTGCTTCATGTGTTGTTGTGTCGTTTCTCTCTGTCGTTGTTTTAAGTCACACTTCGGTTGTTTTTAACACTTTGTGGTCGTTTGCTTTTATTTTGGTCATTTGATATCTTTGTGTTGTCGTTGTGTGTCTGATGTTGGTCGGTTTAATCCATTGTGTGGTTAGTTTGTGTCTTGTTTTGGTTGTTTTTGTGGTCGTTGTGTGTCTGATGTTGTCTGTTTTCTTTCTTTTTGTGATTCTGTGTCTCATTTTAGTTGTTTGTTTGTGTTTGGTTTCAGTGTCATTTCAGCAGTTTTACGTCTTTCTGAAGTTGTTTGACGTCACATTTCGGTTGTTTTGTGGTTGTTTGCATTCGATGGAGTGGATCTACGTTGTGATGTTTGTGTTGCATCACGTCGGTTCTGCTGTCGTGTCTCTCGGCGCCGTGTAGATGATGGATGTCAGGTTTCAGTGGTTTTACGTCTGTTTGTGGTTCTTCTGCATCTCGTCGTGGTTCTCCTACATTCAGGCTTCTGTGTTGGGTTTGACGGTTCAGGAACGTTTCAGGAACGTTTCAGCAGAATTTCACAGCACGACTCTTAAACTCTCCCGTTCTGAGTTTCTACAGGAAGTTCTGCTGGGGAGGAAACTCCTCATGTTTGGGCTTCAGAACCAAAACCACCAAACTGTCATTGATCGATACTAAAAGAAGCAAATTAGTCAGATGTGAGTTGAAGGTGTTTCCCTCTGAGTCGTGGATCTGGTCTGATTCAGGAGAATCGATTTAAACAAATGAACCAAAGTCTGAAGAACGACCTCAAAGTTGTTGTTCTGAACTTCTAGAATATTTTTCTTACACTTGAAGCTTTTCTGGAGTTGTGATTTGGACTTTATGGAAACATAGAAGAACTTTATTTGGACATAATTCATTTGTGTGACTGACCCGAGTGGTTCCACTAAAACGTGACCTCTGCTGGACTCGGTCTGGATCGACGCTCCTCATCCAGAACTTTGTGCTGCTGGTTTAAAAACATACATGAACTCATTCAGATAAAGTGATAAACTGACCTGCTGTTGGTCGACGGCATCGTTTCTGAAATATTTCCACACAACTTAAAGAATTACTTTAATAAATGAATAGATTTTAGACCCAGTGTGTTTATATGAAATGAGCAGAGTGATGCGTTCACGTCCACGTCGTCCTGCTGATGAACAAACCTGCATCAAATAAGACTTAAAATAACCTTCAGCAAATTCACATAAACTCCTGGAAGTTAAATATAATTTAACGTGAACCTAAAACTCCTCAATGAAATGTCCAGATGTTCCCTGAACGCCTCACGAGCCTCCATCAGGTCCTGCAGCAGCTCAGAGACCAAACATGAGTGAAACGGAGTCAAACGAGGAGTTCTGAGGTCACACTTACCTGAAACCAGGTGAGTTTCTCCACCTGGTCTGGTTTCTGTGAGCAGAGTCGTGATTGTGACTCTATGGCCGACTGACTGCAACCAGATCTTGTTTTTCTGAGTTTTTGTTTTGCTCTTTA
The DNA here is from genome assembly GCF_000690725.1 of Stegastes partitus. Classification (NCBI taxonomy): domain Eukaryota; kingdom Metazoa; phylum Chordata; class Actinopteri; family Pomacentridae; genus Stegastes; species Stegastes partitus. The sequence continues at coordinate 376,645 of NW_007578271.1, forward strand.
AAGCAGAGTTCAGCTCAGTGTGTTCATCAAAGAGCAAACTGGGTTTTATGAGACAGACTCTTCTTGTAATCATAGAAAATCAGAACCATACGAGCTTTATTTGTGCTTTCTGCAGCGTGACCAGCCCGCTGTAGCCTCGGCGCTGTCATGATGATACCAGCACCGTCCGGCCCAGTTCTGACCTCACGACTCAGTCCGTTGTCCTCACAGCTGGCAGGAATCCTCCTGGTCGTGATTTATGCGCCGATCCTCTGCCGGTTTGTTGTTGACGGACTCGTCTCGGTTCTGTCTGCAGCTCGGCCTCAAACTTCCTGCAGCCTGTCGTCAAGGTGGTGATTAGCGCCGTGTTTGGTGTAATTAGAGCGACACTCAGCTCCACATGGACGCCTCCATTTTACAACCCGCCACATCTCCAGCACATAATTCAAGTTCAACGGCGTTCTGGCTTTGTTTCTCCGGACCTTACGCAAACGAAGAAGAACCTCGTTTAAAGTCTTATTTGTTGCAGATTTGTACATCAGCAGGAATGCAGCACAACAGGAAGTGAAAGCAACACTTCCTGTTTACATGTGAAAGTGCAATAAAAATATTTGTCCCTAAAATCAAAGAATTGTGATAAATGTTCAATACTGACCAAAACAGTTGGGATTATCGTTTGCCTGTAATCATTGCTGACTTGCTAAGGTTTTGCTGGCATGTTGCCAGCTAACATAGCATGTGCATAGCTAGCTTGTTGCTCAGTAAACATTATCATGTTTCTGACTTGCTAAAAAGTTAAAAACCAACATAGAGAAGTTTTTGCGTTTTAATCTGTTGCAAACCAACATTAGTATGTTTCTGTCTTGTTGAAACGCTGCCAACTAGCATTTTGCTTGGTTATTCCCATTTCACCAACTATCATTAGCATGTTTCTAAATGCTAGCCTTTTGCCAACTATTATGTTTCTGGCTTGCTAGCATGTTGATCACTAACATTACCATGTTCTGGCAAGCTACTGAGTCAGTAACTATCACTAGCATGTTCCTGGCTTTCTAAGGCTTCACCAACAATATTAGCATGTTTATGGCTTGCTAAGATGTTGCCCGCTAGCATGTTTCTGCCTTTCTAACATGTGGCAAACTATCAGTAGCATGTTGCTGGCATTCTAGTATGTTGCCAACTATCATTAACATGTTTCTAAATGCTAGCTTGATGCCAGCTACTATGTTCCTGGCTTGCTTGGTACTCAGTTACTAACATTAGTATGTTTCTGACTTGATAGGTAGTAAGTAACTACAATTAGCATGTTCCTGGCTTTACTGGCTAACAATACCATGTTTATACTTTGGTAGGACGTTGCCAGCCAGCATGTTTTCTGGCTTTCCAGGGGGTTGCCAACTATCATTAGCATGTTGCTGGCTTAGTAGTATATTGCCAACCACCATTAGCATGTTTCTGACCTGCTAACAAGTTGCCAACTAGTATGTTTCTGGCTTGCTAGCATTTTGACTAATACTAGCCCATTTCTGGCTTTCCAATGCATTACCAATGAACGTTAGCATGTTTCTAGCTAGCTAGCATGTTTCTAGCTAGCTAGCATGTTGCCAACTCAAATTCTTCTGCCTTACTAGTGTTTTGTTAGCTAATATTGGCTTGTTTCCCAGCTGTCCATGGTGTTCCAGTCTATTTCAGTGCACAGGGTGATGTGAATGCACCTTAAGCATTTTTTTTTTTTACAGTTAAGCTAACTAGCTAGCAACCATCCGCAACACAAACACATGGAAGATTTGGTTGGCAGCACCTGAAGCTGTTTTGTAACGCAAGAAGATTTAGACGTTGTATATTTTTTGAACAAACGCAGGCATCCTATTTTTCTGCCTTCGAACATCAAATCTTGATTCAATAAACCTGGATCAGCCGTAATCCTGGCTTAGAAAAACCTGAATCTGCCAGGTGGAGTTAAAGGTTTGTGAACGCTGTTGTCAGTCTTCGGTGTTAACACGGCTGAACCTGATGACGTTGGCGGTGGTTGAGTCGATGCTGGGATATTAGACACCTCTGCTGTTGAAGGATTTTCTGGTCACTGTGAGCGACAGCGTTTAACAGCTTCAGCGTGCCGGTCGATGGTTTGTCTGGTGGCCACTGAGCAGGTCGGACAGCTAACCCAGTTTTCTGTGTGAACTGGGTCAGAGCTGCTGATGGACCGACTCAACCTGCAGCACTTCTGTTTCTGAGAATCACTTTAATCACATTTTATTTTCGGCCTCGGCAGCAGATTCACGACGGTCCTGCTAATGTGCTCCAGACAGCAGGATCTCTGTGGGAATATTGGGGATTACATGATGCTATTTTCTTTTCTTGTTGCACATTTTTGTGCCGACATGACTTTTTTTCATGTGGAAAAAGCGGCTGCTGTGAAAAGCGTCTCCTGGTTCAGTTTAGAAGTTTTTAGAAAGCGGCCTAATAATTTAATTGAAACCTCGTGTACGCTCTCAGAGCAGCCGATTCCTTCTGCTTTTCATTCAGCAGCTGCAGCACATCGTGGCTCCGTGGCACTTCTAAATTTAACCAGCCTTTGTGTCTTTTGTTTTTTTCCAGCCAGAAGTACATAAATGCTTTGTCATGTTTACGGCCTCCAGTCCAGAACTCAGAGCCCCGGGGAGCCTCGGAGGCACCAGCATGTAATTTAAAGGCTGCTCTGACAGTTTGAGTTTCTTTGTCAACAGACATCATGAAGACAATGAAAATGTGCCGCTAACATGAACTCTGTGCTTCCAAACCTGATGTATGTTCCTCTGCAACACGGAGCTGCAATGTTCAGAAACATGACCTGAAACACTGGAGGACACGTTTGTTAGAAGTGACTCAGTGAACTTACATGCTCGTAAAAACTTCACCTAACTTGCTACCAAGAACATGCTAAAGGTAGTTGGTAACATGTTAGTAGTGCAGGAACATGCTAACGTTAGCTGGTAACTCCCTAGGAAACCAGAAACATGCTAATGTTAGTTGGTAGCAGGATTTTAAACACAAACATGCTAATGCTAGCTGCTAGCCAGTTATTAAACACAAACATGTTCGTGTTTATTGGTTGCAGGA
>NW_007578271.1:380223-382746 GCF_000690725.1 Stegastes partitus
GTGGTGTTACTGTGTGTTTCAGTCTTGGTTCTTGTCTAAGCTCTCTGTGAGGTTCTCCGGCTGTTCTGCTCTTTGTTCTGCCCCCCTCTGCTGTTTACTCCCTATAATAGCTTCCATCTGGCTCAGCGGCGGCTGTTTGCCAGAATGTCTTTCCCGTTGCATATTGTGCTCCTCTGCCATCCCTGCAGGTGCCCCCTCCCAGACTGGCACACTTACTGGTGGAACAGTAACCCAGTTACAGTGCTGGAAACTGGGTCGGCTGCAGGCTGCGCTGCCAGGAGGAAGCATCGAGCTGAACTCCGTGTTTCAGCCAAACGCTCATGGATTTATTGGACAGTCGAGGCAGCGGGAGGCGTTCAGGACACTCAGGGTTTTCCATAAATATGAAGCAGCAGTCAGGAGCTGGTGGTTCTGTGGTCCGACTGGGCTCAGAGTCCGCAAGTCAATAGTTTAGTGTGTTTCTGGATCACGTCTGTTGATCTACAGTAAAACACTGAAGCAGAAGGTCACACAGGAGCCCTGGTTGAATTTATCCAGTTTAAACATAAACCAGACGACGCAGCGCTTCATTTGTTCAGCGCTGGGCGGCTGTGGCTCAGCTGGTAGAGGTCCACTCATCCCGGGTTGGTGGTTCGAGTCCTCGGGCAGGACACTGGACCTGGACCTGGACCTGGTCCTGACGGCAGCTCTGTGACCGTCGGGGTGTGAATGAGAAACACTGTGAGCAGCACCAAGGCAGCAGAACACCATGAAAGCACAGAACATTCACCGTTAACCATTTACTAGAAGGTCTTATTGGACTTTTCTTAGTGTTTTAGGAGATAAATGGGACATGAACGTCCACAGACCTTCATCTGTGTTTTATAAGATCAGAGAGGAATCAAAGCGAGGAGGATGTGAGCAGCTTCCTCCTGATGATTTCACTTCACCTTTCACAGCCTCAGCTGCTCTCTGATCAAAGCTTTATGAACGTTTTCAGTTTGTGTGGAAAAACCAGAAAACTCCCAAACGGTAGAAACACCGAGAACAAGTTTCTGTTTTTGACTGAGCTGGAAAATATTTAAGAAACCGGCATTAAAGTGAAGGACGCAGGAAGTTTGATCAGATTTTAACATGAGGCTGATTTTCACATGAACAACAAACAGCTTCATCCAGAAAGACCCGGAAATATAAAATACAAGAAAGTGTTTAACTTGTTCTGTGTGTGTGTTAAACAACTTTATATGAGATTTTTGGATTTTTAAAATTAATTTGTCAACTGCTGATAATAATAATAATGTTGTAATAAATTATTAGGATTTTTGAAACAAACAAGTAAAAGAAGTAAAGTCAGAGTTAGAGGCCATTAAATTATGAAAATAAAAAGAGCACATCAGTAAATATATATTCATACGTCTGTAACTTCCTACAGGATAAATAGCACAAGTACATCAAATTTAATTTAATCAAATAAAGAAAGATTTTAACCTTGTTTTATTTTTATTAATAGTTTTTATTCAGACGTTTCAGGATGTAAAGGGTAGATGCTGATGGATCCTGAAACATCTCTGATATAATATTAATTTTAAATTCTAATTACCTGCTTTTATTACTTTAATTTGCACAAAAATGTAAATTCTGCAAAAATGTTCTCGTTTTGTTTGAAGACTTTAAAATCTGGATTTTATTAAAAGCAGAACTGATTTCTGTGTTCGTTCAGCTTCGTTTAGTTTTTGTGTTTTATTGGAGGATTTATCAGCAGAGAAATGAGCTGCTGTCACATAGTTCATATATTAACATGCAGCAGAGCGACGATGAAAGTAAATATGAACATACATCCATTAGTTCTGGTTCCCTGTAGAACCCGTCTGTCTGTAGAACCTCTGGAGGTTCCTCCAGCTGTGATCTGCTCACGTCGTGCATGGAGGTGTCTGATGCTGCTTCCAGATGTGAGTTCATCTGTGAGCTCAGAGCTTCTGATTGATTCCTGATTCCGGTCACAGAGTTCAGGCTGAAGACGAGCCGCTGGCCCAGATTGGGCCGATGCGCTCTGTACTGGTTTTGTGGGTGTAATCCTGCAGCTTTTCACCCCCCAGCGCTGACGGCCGTCATCAGAGCAGCTTAGAGGCGGCTGCAGCATCTGTCGCTGACGCTGTCACTGTGTTTGTGTGTGCAGATAAAGAAGCTTCATCATGGGGAAAGGCTGCATGACCGCCAGCAAGTACTTCCTGTTCCTCTTCAACCTCATCTTCTTTGTGAGTATTTCACCTGCAGTCATCCAGACGCTTCCCCGTCACAACAGTCATGGTGCTTCATTCACATCAGACCTGTCAGAACCCTCTGAACCATCACAACCAGTTTAAAGGCGTTTTTATTTCTGCTCCTGGTTCATGTTCCTACATGAAGTCCTGCAGCTGTGAGGAACCAGAACATGAAGCAGGAGGAGAACTCAGACATGATTCTGTCAGAACCATGGAAGTGATCTGAATTTCTTTGATTATTTATTTTCCAAAAAATGAAAAGAAAAGCTGCTCACAGATGTGA
>NW_007578271.1:384697-410215 GCF_000690725.1 Stegastes partitus
TAATATAATAATAGTAATAGTAATAATAATAATAATCCAGTCATAATCATTCATTTCTCAGAATGTGAACAAACTCAGTGAATAAAGTCGATTTAAGACGTTCAGCTGAACCTGTTGTTTCTGTTCCTGTGGAGACGCCTGATGCTGGAATTCTGCTGGCCAAGACCGGTTCTGATAGGTTCTGCTGGGTTCTGATAGGTTCTGATAAATGCACACATTCCTCAGGTCTCTGCTGCAGTTTAATTCATTTCATATCATTTCTGCTTCGATGGTAAAATAAAAGCCTGTCAGGTGAAACGTCTTTATTTAAACCTAAACCGTGAGCTGTGACTCTGATCAGTTCAGGCTGAAGCTCGTGTTTTATTTTACTGATGATGATGATGATGATGATGATGATGATGATGATTATTGGTTCATCTCTTTCACACACAGTCTGTTTAAGACTTTAATGAAATAAGCAGCACAATAAATAATTTAAAATCTCAACACAAACAGATTCATCTTTAATTTTCTTTTTTCAATCTTTGGTGAATGTCATAAAGTTTTCTAGCAGATCTAGAAAAAAAATGCAGAAAAACGTTTTGAAGGATCCAGACCGACTGAAGTCTGATTGATTCTCTGGTTTTGAATCTTTGAGTTGCTTCGTGCGACAGAAACGTTTCTGGTTCCTGGTTCGTTGCTCAGTAGCTTCATGAACAGATGCAGGAGGAGCTGCAGAGAAACGCTGAGCCGTCGTTTAACACTGAAACAAAGGAAACTGCTTTTTAACTGACGATGAACTGGACCAGCTGCAGACGGACCAGCTGCTGGTTCTGGACCTGCAGTCAGTCACTCTGTGCAGGTTTATGTCCTGAGGGAGCCGGAGATGATGCTTTAAGGCTCCTGCTGGACGTTCTGCTGCAGAATAAACTTCAGGATCAGACGGATCCTGATGGGCTGAAAAGAACCAGAACTGGGTCAAATATGAGCAGAACCGAGTTCCTGTCAGACCGTTAAAGGGTCCAGTTCAGAGCTGTTGATGAGCAGATGTGTGCTGTGCTGCGTCTGTACTGATGTGTTTCTGTCTCTCAGCTGTTCGGCGCCGTCATCATGGGCTTTGGACTCTGGCTGCTGCTGGACAATCAGAGCTTCATCGTGGTTCTCAGTAAGTGTCTCATCAGCTTTAATGACGTTTTCCTTTCAGCTGTCGGCTCAATGAACTCCGTCTTCTGTCGGATAAAACCCTCAGAGGTCGGCTGCAGCTCGGTGCCTCGACCCAGAAGCGCAGACAGAATAAATGGTGAAAGCGCTGGTTCCCCTCACACTGACGTGCTTGTAGAAACACAAACGGACCCGCGATGAACGGCTGAACCCGGGCCAAGACCGGGCTGCAGGCCGCAGCACAGAATAGACGGCGGCTCACAGCCACGTGGTGATATCTCAGTGGTCAACGGTCGGAGCAGAAAGCTGGACAGGAAGTGGTTTAAATCTACTGAAGTCAGACCTTCTGTGTGATTCAGAACGTTTCTAACCCAGAACAGAGTTTAAACACACATTTAAGTTTTTATTTTAACTTTCTCTCTTATCCCAGCTAATTATTTGCTGTGAAAATAAATAAAACAGGAGTTGAATTTTAAACTGTAGTGGACGATTAAAGTAGCATCACATACAACAGAGCTGCTAAAAGCTAACTAGCCCAACGCAGCTAGCCTAATTTAACAGATTAGCAGCAACAATTGTTCCTAAAGCGGTCGGTGCTTCATGAAGTGTTGTGGTGAAGCTAAAACTATTAAATGTGTTTCAAGTTTTCTTTTGGCTTAAATAAGTTCTGTAGTCAGAAAAAAGCAGCTGACTAGCCTAGCTTAGCACCGTAGCCGCAACAACTGCAGCATTTAAATCAGACTTTTTGATTTGTTGTGATAAATTACAGAGCTATGTGCCTTTTAATATATATACCATACGTATATATATAAATATTTTACGTTTCTTTGTTTTAAAGACTCATTTATTCACCTAGCTCATTAGCTTTAATTGAAAAAAAATAAAGAGAGTTTTTTCAAATCCTTTATTTTCCACAGAGTGCAGTATTTCAGGTCACATTTTTGAGTTTTATGTCCTATTACCGTGTAGATAGTGTGCAGTGTGAGCTAAACCCCGGCTGAGAGCGTCGGACTGCAGACTTCCTGTTTGTGACGGCGTGTGCGGCGTTAGCTTTGACTGCTAGCTGGAGCTGATAACAGCGGATCAGTCACAGCGACCCGATGAAGGCCGACGCAGACGTGAGCTGGCGTGAACATGAAGTCTGTTTGGCTTCACTTAAACACAGACGTCCAACAGATTCCCTCCGTGTTGTGTCTGTCTGGACTCTGTTTGAAGAAGAAATTCCTCCTTCTTCCTGTTTGCCTTCATCTGGTCTTCTCCGCTCAGCTCTGCAGGATTAAAGGAACAGTTCGTGCTCATTGCTTTCCTGCAGACTCACGTTAAAAATACGTCCAGTACCACCTGCAGAACTCACTAATCCTGCAGTCCTTTACCAGACCACAGACACTGAGAACGAGACGGGACTGTTGGCTTCAGTGTGGAGCTTCAGAGGAGCTCCAGGTCCACGCTGCAGAATCATACGTATAATGAATTATAAATGACCACAATCAGCTGGTATGGCTCATGTTCCTTCACTGAGGTTCATGTTCCAATTTAAAGTCCTGCAGCTCTGTGGAACCAGAACCACATGAAGCAGGAGAGAGAACTCAGAGACGTCTTCTGTCAGCAGGACTCGGAACCAGGAGACCAGAAAGACCTGAGATCATATTCATTTATTAAAAATGGTTTCAGAAAATTAATAAATCAACACGTCCATAATAACCCAGAACTGGTCCAGAGTAAATAATTAATGTCCACATTCTGGAATTTGTCAAAAATAACTCAACATTTGTACAAAATGACAATATTTAAACTTTTTATTTTATAATTTTGGACAAATCTTGAGTCCCACCGTTGGACGTTCTACAGACTGTAGAGTCGGGTTCAGGTTCCTAGAATCACTTCAGGTCATGTTTTTGTCGTGTCATGACTCTTTAGGACAGTTTTATCTCTTTACGGGTACTTTAACACGTCTTTGTCATGTTCTGTCGTTTGTTCGTCTCGTTTTATTTCTTTCACGTGACAGTTTTGTCTCTTTGCCGTCCTTTCATCTCCTCGTCCTGCAGATGTTTAACCATCTCCAGGTCTCCAGACTTCTCCTCTCTGCTCATCAGATGTAGAAAGATGTTCCACCATCAGTAGAAAGATGTTCCTCCATCAGATGTAGAAAGATGTTCCACCATCAGTAGAAAGATGTTCCTCCATCAGATGTAGAAAGATGTTCCACCATCAGTAGAAAGATGTTCCACCATCAGATGAATGTATCTCCACCCTCTGGCTCCTCTGTTCTGTGGTTCTGCTGGTTATTTATGGATCCAGTGTAATTTATTGTCTTCTCAGGCTAAATTGTCCAAATGACTCAGAATGTGTTCAGAAGGACTCACCATTTGCTCAAAGTAACGACAAAATATCCAAAGTTAGTGGAAACTTCTCCAGATGGACTCCGGCGTTGTCCAGAAGAACTCAGAACCGGTCCAAAGTGACGGTCTGTGATCCATTTCAGACCAGTTTTCAGCCTGCAGACGGACGTTTCACCACTTCTCTGTCTTGTTTTGTTGCTTTCTGTCTCGTGTTTTTCTCCTTTCTGCTGTTCTTGTGGCTCATTTTTGTCATTTAGTTTTGGACTGTTTGTGTTGTTGTTGTTGTTGTTGGTCTCATTGGCGTTGTGTTGTGTTTCTGCTTCGTCGCCGTGCTGCTGTTCTGTGTTGTGTTTTATACTTTGACCACTTCCAGCCTCCTCTGCTGAGTTTTTTCTTCCGTCTTGGTCCAAACTAACAAGAAGCTGAAGGCCGAGCTGCTGAAATCAAAGCCGGTGTTCATGGCAGACTGGAGCTCATCAGCGTCAGTGTTTGCTGCTCGTTGTTGGGCCGAGCTGGGCGGCAGCAGCTCGTATAAAGGCTGATTTAATGGAGGACAGAACCGGCGTGTGGAGCCCAGTGAGCCAACACAGAGCGTCACTGAGGCGCTCAGCAGGTGTTCTCCCTCAGACACTGACTCCTTTCTGCTCCGCCGGCATCAGCATGCATCACATCACCGCCTTACTCATCACTATCAGCCCACGCAGCGCCGCCGCCGGGCCGAGCAGCGCCGCCGGGGGTCCGCCAGGCCCAGGGATGCGCTCATACGGGTTTAAAGTACGGCACAGTTTAGCTTTGTGTCTGCGCATAAATGACACGTATTGATGCTCGGTGGAAGGCCAGTGGCCCGTTATGACCAATCAATGAGCCGCCTGGTGATGGCACCAGGTCAGAGCTGCGTCACAACGGGGACAGAACCAGACCCGATTCTGTCACCGAAGCGCTGACGTTCGGCCTCCGTCTCCGTCACTGTTTCCACCTGATGACAGTTAACCCCAGAGCTCCGGGTTAGCATCAAGTCCTCTGTGGAACCAGAACCAGAACCAGGAGGAGAGAGGACTCAGAGATGACCCAGTTAGGATGATAGGACACAAAGAGAAAGCTGGACGTCTGATTATTTGTGATAAAAGCGTCTCTTCCTATCGAGCTGTTGACTCTGTTGTCTCCTCTCTGGGGCTTGTTGTGTCTCTTTGTCTCTCTCTGGTGATTTCTTCTCGTCTTTATCGTCTTTAATCTCCCGTCTCTCGGTTTGTTGGTGGTTTTTCTTTGTTTTGTGACATTTCGTGTGTCTCTGAGGTCATTTCATGTCTTGTTTTGGTCATTTTTCGTCTCCTTATCGTCGTGTTGTTCCATGAGTTATGGTCCTCCGTCCTGTTTGTCTTGTTGTGTCTCATTTTTTTGTCATTCTGTGTCTCTTTGTTTAGTTTTCTGTCGTCGTGAGTCTTATTTTTGATTGTTTCTTGTTTTGTGGTCGTTTGGTCTCCTCGTCCCCGGACACACCTTCTCTAACGGTGGCTTCTGTCTCCAGATAACTCCACGGCGGTGAAGGTGGCCTGCTACATCCTGATCGGTGTCGGAGCCTTCTCCATGCTGCTGGGCTTCCTGGGCTGCCTGGGAGCCATCTACGAGATCCGCTGCCTGCTGGGCCTGGTGAGTGACAGCCTGGAGGACCGAGTGAGGCCTGAACAAGCAGCGTGTAGATGAAATACATGGATGATCATGACGACTATAAAGCACACATTCAGGGTTCCTGGAAACACAACGTTATCAGCAGCTGATTCTGCTTTTGTGATGATTTTGCAGCTTTTTTCTGGTACTTGTGCCTCTTTACTGGTGATTTAGAATCATCTGGTGGTGATCTCACCTTTTATGTGCTGACTTTGCATTTAGTTTTTGTTTCTTGTTTTGATTTTTGCTGATTTTAAATCATCTTGTGGTAATGTTCACCGTTTCGTGCTGGTTTTGCATCCCGTTGTGGATCTTCTGCCGTTTTTTGTAGTGATTTTGCTTCTTTTTCTACTTCCTGCTGAAACAAGAACAAACTGAGCAGCTGCACAGGTTGGTCTCAGGTGAACCATCAGCTGAAGAACTCGTCCACGTGTTGGTTGTTGAGACACAAACTGAAGTTCAAACTTTTAGAACCAAATGCAGAAACACCGACGACTTCTTTCACATCAGCTGGTTCTAGTTTTACAGTTTGTCTCTGTGAGCTGCACGGCGTTAAGGTTAATACAGAACAAAAACCTGCTGTGAGTCCTGGTGAGTCCTGGTGAGTCCAGGTGAGTCCAGGTGAGTCCAGGTGAGTCCAGGTGAGTCCTGGTGAGTCCTGGTGAGTCTGCTCTTAAAGCTGCAGGTTTGGACTCTCAGCGGTTTCTCTTCATGTTTACTGATTTCTGCAGAATGAAACTGAAAACATGGGAACTGTCAATCAGAACATCTGTTTCACATCTTTGGTTCCTCCAACGTGTGATCCAGTCAGACGAGCAGGTTCAGTCCAGGAAGAGTCCACGTTCATGTTTAATGTTTCAGGATGGAACCTCTGTTATTTAATCTCCTGTCTAACATCACAGGTTCTGGATGAGAAACAACAGAACCGTTCTCAGATGTTGTCGTTCAGACAGACTCAGATCTAAACTTTTTCTCATCAAGTATTTTCAATATGAAACTTCACAGACGCAGTTTTCAGTGTTTATAATTTGTGACAGAAACGTTTCAGACGTCTGATCAGAAGATCTGAGATGGAATAATTAAACCTGACTGAACCTGAGAACACGTCGAGATGAAGAGCCACGACATGAGTCAGCCTCAGGGACCAATAACGTAGAGTCAGCGCCGAGGCTTCCAGAGTTCAACCGACCAATCAGACGTCAGGTTGCTTCACCAGCTGATGGCTGCGTCTGAGCTGCAGATGATTATTTCATAAATAGTTTAGAAGTGACGTTTCTCAGCAGGAACAAGCTGGAGGTTCATGTCTGGTGGAGGTTGGTCAGTCCTCTGGTTTCTGAGCTCTTCCTCTTCCTCCTCCTCAGTACTTCACCTGCCTCCTGCTGATCCTCATCGCCCAGATCGCAGCCGGAGCTCTGATCTTCTTCAAGAAGAACACGGTGAGTCTCTGATGTTCTGCTTCTGCTTCTTCTTATTTTTTTCTTCTTATTTTCTTTTCTTCTACTTCATCTTCCTTTTCTTCTTGTTCTTCATCTCCTTTTCTTCCTTTCTTCTCTTTATTCTTCTTTTCCTTTTCTTCTTAATCTTATTTTTTATTATTGTTTTTTTCTTCTTTTCTTTTTCTTCTACTTCATCATCTTCCTTCTCTTCTTCTTCTTCTTGCTCTTCTTTTCTTCTTCTCGTCTGAGAAGCCGCACTGAGCGCGTGCAGGCTATTCTCTCGAAACACTTGTTATAAAGCTGTAAGCTGGAGCGGCGGCGCCCCCTGGTGGCCCGTCAGCGAGCAGCAGCACCAGCTGGAGCTTCTGTTTGTGTTTTATTCATTTGTTGGTTCGGTTTGTGTTCTTGTGTGAAGATCAGTGTGAATCTTTATGTGTTCGTCAGTCATGAGGAAAACATGTGACTTCAAGTTTAAAAGGAATTTAAATCGTAAACTGAACACGTGAACTTTACTGTTTGTTCCAATTACGTCTCTTATTAATTAATTATTCACTGAATCCCATAAAGGAAGCAGCAACATACACGATGTTCTGTAGAGGTTCTGTGTTCATCACTTACAGCTAAGTTCTATAAAAACATTTCATATTTAGTGTGAAGTCAGCAGATTGACGCCAGTCTCGGTGATTTCTCTTGAACGTGACTTTATTCTTTAACTTGTCTCCGTTTATCTGGAGCTTCTCTTCAGATTTCAAACTGAAAAAAACAAAACATGTAGTCTCTGGAGTTTGGACTTCAAACTTCTTCTATTGTTTAAGTCTTTATTTAACAAGGACATTCTGTGGAAGTTTATTGTGCATTCATTGATTGAACAGATAAACTAAAGGCTGAGAGGTTTGGTGGTGAATGAGTCCATGTTGAAAATCCTGGAAACACGTCTGAGGTTGTTGAAGGTCCAATAAGTGATTAAACCAAAGTGTTCTGGTGATGTTCTGGGGTTACAGATGTTCGAGCTTCACGTGAAGATCACATCCAGTTTTGTGACCAGGAGAACAGCAGCTTCTTCTACTCGTGGTTTTCTGGCTCTTTCTGTATTTGTTCAGTAAAAGTAGAAGCTGACGGGTCCAGCTGCATGACGGATGTGAATAATCAGACTGGAGCTGCTCTCAGTGCAAACACGTCTCTGTTTATTGTATCTGGACGTTTGTTGGACGCGTCGCCGTCTTTTCTGCCAAACCGAGGCTCGGCTCAGACCTCCTCCTCCTCGTCTGGATCCTCGGCTCGCTGAGGCTCTTCCTCCGTCTGGTTTCTGGTGGTTTGGACGGTTTCAGGTGTTTTGTTTGGCTCCGGACTGGATCTACTTACAGCTCCGAGAATCACAGAAACCTGATGTTGCACATCTGGCTCCCGAAGTTTGCATTTTAAAAAATTCATGGCTCGTGAAAAAAGTTCTGTTGTTATTCAGGAATGTTAGAAAAACATCTGTGTGCAATAAAACCAGTCATAAATATCAGCTGGATGTGGAACGGTTCTACCATGTTCTCCACACAGTAATCAGATTACTCTAAAGGAGGACAGTATTTGCTCTGATGTCAGATTACAAACCACCAGTACAAAGAACATGAGTCCAGCTTTGGTTCCTTCAGTCCTTCATACGTCTCCTTTATTTCTGATGACAGACTTCATGGTTCTCATGGAGGTCCTCTTTGAGTCGTTGTTCTATTATCTGTATCGTTAAATCGATGATATATTTTGGACGAGGTTTTGTAAGTTTTTACAAAGTTTGAGTATTTTTGGGAAAGTTTAAAATCATTTTTTACTCATTTGAGTAATGTTGGTGACTTTCTACCATGCTGGACCTCTATTGAGTCTTTTAAAGTTTAAAGTCATTTTGGACCATTCAGACTCAGATCTTCTGGTTGTTCTGTTCGGTTCTTTCCCATGTGGAGCTGTGATGAACTCAGTCCAGCCTACATTCTGTCTGGACCTCGTTGAGCCTCTTTGTGCTTCCTCACACTCGTTTTTCAACCTGCTGTGTTTCAGTTAAATGACGAGATGTCCAAGATCGTCACCAAGGTGTTGGACAACTACCCCGGAAACAACTCGACCACGGAGCAGGCCTGGGACTTCATCCAGAGGACCGTGAGTCTGACACTCTGACCTCAGATCTGATCCGATCTCGTCACACTCCGCTGTTAGAAGCAACACTAAATATTCAGATAAGCAGTGAAGTCGGATCATTTCAAACCTCATGTTGCGCTGCTGCCTGCAGATGGAGTGCTGCGGCTGGTCCGGTCGGATGGACTGGTCCGGCAACATGGTGATCGTCAACAGCTCCCAGCTGCTGTTCCCCTGCTCCTGCCAGAACATCTCGCTGGTCACCGGAAACTTCTCCGACTCCGGATTCTGCGAGGCTCAGACGCCCGACTGGCCCGTCTACGATGTGGTAAATCTGCCTCCTGATCGTCTCACCTGTCGGCCGCCGCCTGGCTGCTGCTTCAGGTACTAACCTGCTTTGTCTCACCAGGGATGTGCTGCCAGCGTGGAGGGCTGGCTGCTCACCAACATCGGCGTCGTCCTGGGGATCTGCCTCGGAGTCGCCCTGATCGAGGTACAGCAGCTTTCACAACAACAACAACAATAACAACAACAATAAATCATAATAACAGAAACATGACGTTTTTCTGGTGGAGCACAAAGTTTAATATCAAAAGTTATGCTGAGAAAAGATAAATGTGAAAAAGACAAAAGCATGTTACAGCAAGTTTAGGTTTAAGAAATGAATCAGTGATGGAGCCAGAGAGCGACGTAACGTTCAGAGAACCAACTTCATGTTCTCTGAGATCAAACTGGTTCATTTACCAGAAAAAATCTGTTGATTATTATTATTACACAAAAAAACAAAAAATGTAAGAAAAAGATCATTTTCAGAGAATAAAGTGATTGTGATTTAAATTTTTATTTTTTTTTAGATTAACAAGGTAAATAAAAAATAAAGTATTAAACTAGTGAACTGAGGAAGATGATTTGACTAAAGTGGTCAATTTTACAGGGAAAAAACAAATAAAACATTTTTTTCAGATCGTAAAGTCATAAAATTCTGACAAAGAAATCGACCATTTTCTTCAGAGTGACGCTGTAAATATGAGAAAAATATTTAAATATAATGTGAGATTAAAGTCATAAATCAGTGGTTAGCATCGTTAGCGCCTCACAGCTAGAAGGTCTCCGGTTCACATCCCAGTGAGGACACCCGGGATCTTCCTGCGTGGAGTCTCCATGTTCTCCCCGTGCAGCGTGGGTTCTCTCCGGGTTCTCCGGCTTCCTCCCACAGTCCAGAAACATGCTGAGGTTAATTGGTGATTGTAAATTGTCCGTAGGTGTGAATGTGAGTGTGCTTGGTTGTCTGTCTCTAAGTGTAGCCCTGTGATAGACTGGTTACCTGTCCAGGTGAACCTGCCTTCACCCTGAGTCAGCTGGGATAGGCTCCGCCCCCCATAGTGAGGATTAAGGTGTAGAGATGATGGATGGATGTTTGTGGGGCTCCTGAACTACTCCCCTCTAACATCCTGTCGTTTGTTTTGCAGCTGCTGGGGATGATTCTGTCCATCTGCCTGTGCAGGAACATCCACACGGAGGATTACACCAAAGTGCCAAAGTACTGAAGCTGAAGCTGCACAAACACAGAAAACAGAGTTCAGATGTTTTCCAGCCTGGTTTTGGTGAAACTGTGTCCAAATGTAAAATAATGTGTTTGTTTTTTTCTTCACATTTTGTTGAATTTCTCTTCTGAGGCTTTTTCCAGTTTCCTTTGAGCACTTTAGAAACTCCTTAGTCTTAGAGCGATGCTGAAACGCTCCGTACGATCCCACAGAAGCTCTCAGGCCCAGATTCAGCGTCGCTGGTTTCCTTCACGTCAAGTTTCCGCTGCATGCTTTGAGTTTCCCGTTAAAATCTGAATCCTGTTTGTCTGTAAAGACGAGAAGCTACGTCTGGGAACTGGAAGGTCCGCCTGGTGGATGTGTTTGCTTTTTCATTTTTATACACCAGTGTTTTGAGTTTTGTGAACTGTTTTTAGTACTTTGTATATAATTTTAGTGATTATTTGTGTGAATTTGAATCCAAAAGAACCTTCCTACCAGCGTTTTCTGAGCCGCTGGTCTCTCCTCCAATTCTGTTCATGTTTTCTTTCACTGTCAGGATTTTGTTCTTGAAATAATAGAAATAATAATGAGGTACTAAAGAGATGCTGTTTTTTGTTTTTTTTTAAAGTATCGCTCCCAGTTTACAAGCAAACTTTATTTTAGCTTTAAGCACAGAAGCCAGTTTAACCCGAAGAGTTTGAGTGAATTGTTTCTTTAACCACTTTTGAATCAAGTGAAACGGTAAAAATGACGCCGCCGATTATTTTGAAGCGAGAAAATGAATATTTTTTGGGGAGAAGCATCTCGGAGAAACAGATTTCTGTACAATTTGAGCCGAGATGTGGTTTTTATAGCGTCGTGTCTCTTTGTATGTACAGCCTGAAACATTCCATTAACCTCATAATAAATAGGTGGACGTCGGCGTCGTAGCTCGTTTGTACTCACAACATTCATTCTGTTTCATTTTGCCAATAAACTGATCAAAGTCGCTGCTTGTTTCTCGTTCATCAGTTCCTCTGATCTGTTTTGCTGCTCTGTGTGAGAATTATTATCAACTTGACACCTCATCCAAGCGTTTTAGTCCGAGATTAAAGTGGTAAATTTACGTGACAGAACTGTAAATATTCTAAGATTAAACTTGTCTATTTATGTGAAAAATACAAGATAAGATTAAAGTCATAAATATATAGAAAAACTGATATTCTCAGATTTATTTAACAAATTTCCAATAAAAAAAACACGGATAGTATGAGATTAAATGCAGATATATTCATGGTGCTCAAAAATCAGTATCTGATAATAAAGTCATACATTTATGAGGGAAAAAGAATAACTGGATGTGCTCTGAGATTAAAGCGATAAGTTTCTGGGGGGAAAAAATCTTAAATCTACAGAAGTAAAATGTTGATATTCTCTGAGAATTAAGTCGTACATGTATGAGAACAAACTAAGATTAAAGTTCAAATTTCTGACAAAAAAAAACTTTTTTTTTCTGAGATTGAAGTTGTAAATTTACTGGGAAAATTTAATATTGAACGAAACTGAATTAAAACCAGAATCTATTAGGCCTCTTAGTGCTCCACTTTATTGTCATTTTCTCTTTTATTTTTTTTTCTCAGTTTTGATGTTTAGCTATCTAAATAAATTCTGTTTTTTTATGTGTGTGTGTGAGACATACAACAAAATTTTACTGTAAAAAACAAAAAAATGATAAAACTAGTCCTGCTAACAGCTAACTAGCCGATTAGCCTAGCTTAGCAGAGTAGCCGCTGACCGTGACCGTACATTTAATGTAGTTGAACTGATTTTAATCACAAAACCAGAAAAGCTTGTGCAGAAAAAGTAAAACAAAGTTGTTTTATTTTACAGACTAAATTTTGTTAAATATAAAAACTGCGCTTCCTGCTGCGCTGACTAGTAAGAGCAAAGGACTGTGGGTAATTTTCACAGCAGCTAACAACAAGTAGCTAACAAACGTCAAAATGAGGTAAACTCAGATGTAAAGTACGTATAAACTCCAGCTACCTTCACAGGGTTTGATATTATTTGTCTTAGATGAATTTCGCCATGTCTTTGTTCAGCTGACGTCCCGTTTATTTGCTTTTTATTGCCAGTAAAATCTCGTAAATTTAGCGGCTAACGGCTAATGCCGTTTTTACCACACAGAGCATGCGCAGTTCGTCCCCTGACAGATGACCACTCCGCTGTTTTCAGCAGCTGCAGGTAAGTTACACCTGTGTGAGGTAGCCTCATAAAATACTCATTTATCTGTTTTTAATTAAATCTGCAACACGTTTTAGTGAGACTGTGAAAAACGGACAGACTTTTAATATTTAGTTTTCCTGCAATTTATATATTGCGATTAAAAGAATACAGAAAATACAAGAATGAAGAATATAGGAATGATTGAGGTGATTTGTCTGCTTTGTAAATAAAAAATGAAACATAAATGTAGTTTTAAAGCTTCTTCTGCGGTGCATCACTGGAACAGGCTTTGGTTTGACTCTGACATGTGGAGGTTCATGTTGTTGGTCTGATTGTTGAACAGCTGACGTGTTTCCTTCTGCAAACAAAACATCATTTTCAGTGTTTGTCTCCTGTTGCTCACTCAGCCTGCAGGTCGACCAACTCTGTCTCATAAACAGAGATAAATAAAATAAATTAGTTCAGAGAAGCATGAAGTCAGAGTTACTGATGTTCTAGCCTCTCCTGTGCATCCATCAGGAGAAATCAGAAGTTTTCTTTCTGCATGAAGCAGCAGATGGAGCTACATCCTGATGTGTTGGGGTTCACCGTCTTTACTGTGCAGATGTTAAAACAATATGTTATAAAACTGTATTTTTAAAGGGCCTGTTTGTGGATGATATCAGAAGGCAAATTAAAAAGGTAAAAAACATATTTAGTTTTCTCCAGTGAAAGATTGATTTGCTTGACAGCTTCTTTTGCACTGAGACTCATTTGTTACTGAGAATGGCAACAACTCATGGACCTGTGAGGTCTTATTGTGGCTGTTTTAGCTGCAGTTGCTGCTTCAGAGCAGCAGGAGGCGCCGTAGCATCACATCCAGGTCTGTGTGACTGAGGACTGATATGTTCCATGTGAACATGTTTAAATACAGACCAGAGCTGATTTAACCACCAGCTGGGCTCAGTCTGCACCATACAGTCATATTAATATTAATAATATTAGTGAACACGTAGAAACGTCCACATCATGACAGAAACATTTATTACTACCAGTAAATGTTGGTTGTGTTAACATTTCTCTTCAGTCTTGGTTCCGACTAAAGAACCAAAAACATTTGACCTCACTAATGTTTTTACTCCAGAAATGACAAAATATTCTTTTAACTTGTGAAACTCAACAACAAATATAAACAAAGACGTGAGTGAAGCGTAGCTGAAAGGAGACTAAAACTGCAGCAGCTGCATTTAATCTCAAATCAATAAACATCATCATAGACGTGATGAACTTTCAGAAATCCAACTTAAAAATGTTGAAAACTCAACGTTCACGGTTCGACTCAGAGCCGAACGTCAGCTGATATTCGGCATTTTCGCCTCAATAAATGATAAATGTGCAGCGTTTCCCTCCGACGCAGTGAAATAAAGCAGAAGAATTACCTCAGGTCTGTTCTTAACGACCCCACATGGAGATAAATGGTTGAAGAGAACCGGCTGAGAGCTCCAGAACCGGCTGAGAGCCCCAGAACCGGCTGAGAGCTCCAGAACCGGCTGAGAGCCCCAGAACCGGCTGAGAACTCCAGAACCGGCTGAGAACTCCAGAACCGGCTGAGAGCCCCAGAACTGGCTGAGAACTCCAGAACTGGCTGAAAGCTTCAGAACCGGCTGAGAACTCCAGAACCGGCTGAGAGCTCCAGAACCGGCTGAAACTTCCAGAACCAGCTGAGAGCTCCAGAACCAGCAGACCTTTCCTGTTGCTTATTTAAAAACAGAGCTGTAGCTTCATGAGATGTTTTTTGGTGGTTCTGGAGCTGTTGGAGGTGGTTTAGTTTCTCTTTGTTGGTTTTTTGTCTCATTGTGGTCGTTTTGTGTTTCTGTGGTTTTTGTGTTTCTGATTATTTTGTTTCTCTGCAGAGATTCTGATTCGGATTTTTTTCTTTTTTGTCATTTTGTGTTTCTGTGTTTTATTTTGTGTCTCTTTGTGATGATTTTGTGTGATTCTGTGGATGATTTGTGTACTTTTTTGGCCTTTTTTTGGTGGCCATTGTCTCTTGCTGGTGGTTTTGTGTGATTTTTGTGTCATTTTATGGGTTTTTTTGGTCATTTTGTGTCTTTTTGTGTGTCTTTGTTGTCCTTTTGTATTTTTTGGTGGACATTGTCTCTTTATGGTGGTTTTGTGTCTCTTTGGGTTCATGTTGCATCTCTGTGGTTGTTTATTTTTAAAGCAGTTTTTTGCATGTCCTTGTGTTGTTGTTGTTGTTGTTGTTGTTGTTGTTGTTGTTGTTGTTGTTGTTGTCGTCGTGTGTAGACTGTGGAGCAGCTGCTGTTGTGTCCTGGCTGTGTGCTGTGAAGTCAGAGGACTGTTCGTGCTGCTCTCTGACTGTTCAGATGACTCTTTCACACTCACTCTTGTGTAACGCTGACATTTTGCTGCCGGCGCTCTTCGTCTTGTTCTGCGTCCAGGTTCCAGACGTTCCTCCTCCTCGTTCTGCTCGTCTCTTCTCTGTTTGCTCACCGAACTCTGACTGCAGCTGTGAGGCTTTTAAAGAGCAGAAACCTGAACCTAAACATTTAAAGCAGCTGATGAACTCGTAGTGAATGGAGACGTCCTCCAGCGTTCACCGAACAACGAGCCGTAATCACAGTAAACAGAAGCTGGTAGAAGTAATCTGCTGCCAGAACAAACAGTCAAACTGAGATGAAACAGTTCAGCTGAAAACAATCCCTCACATCATCCTCGTTGCCACGGTAGCAGGAATGGATTTAGGTTTCGGTGATGAGCTCTGCTGCCAGTCCAACACCCCGAGTCACACCTGAGCAGCCAGACGTCACCGTGAGGTCCAGCTGCAACTGCTTCAGTGCACCAGGTGATAAATGACAGATTTTCTTTTTACATGCAGCTCTGGTTGTTCTTGAAATCAAAACCACAGACACATCCGCTGAATCACTGGCTGATCTGCAAACACGACTAAACAGGAAGCAGGAAGTTGGCCGTGTGCTGCTTTCTTGAGATGTTTGTGTGTCAGAAGTGTGGAGATGAACCGACTCTGAACAACCTGGTCCGTGTTTGTTCTGCTGCTGCCTGGACAGACTCTGGTTGAAGATCCTTAGAAACACTGTGATCACATCCTCAGCTCTGCTGTAAACCACCTCATCCTGCCTCGTCAGCAGCTCAGGTAAGATCCTCTCACATCTGGAGCTGCAGGTTCACACCACTGGAAACGAGATGTTTGTGACAGCTGAAGACATCAGACCCTTTCTCTGTGTTTTTATGCTGTTGTCAATAGTTTTTACTGGTAGTGAAAACCTGATGTTTTGATCAGAAACATATTTGTGAGACTCATGAAGAAACATAAAGAAAACACGTTTCCCTCTAAACAGAAGTGAGATGAGTCTGACTTTCAGAAGCTAAACACAGTGAAACCTGAACTGTAACACAGAAGTCCACAACGGGAGTTTAACAGGTTGTTATTCAGGTAAATCTGTGGTAGCTGAAAGGAAACTCTTACCTCCCAAAGCTGCTCTTTTTTTAAAGTCTGACTCTCCTTCCAGCCTCGTTTAGTTTCGATTTTGTCTGCAGTGTTTCTGGTGTTTGTCTTATAAGATTCACCAGAAATAGGTGACANGTCGTCGTGTGTAGACTGTGGAGCAGCTGCTGTTGTGTCCTGGCTGTGTGCTGTGAAGTCAGAGGACTGTTCGTGCTGCTCTCTGACTGTTCAGATGACTCTTTCACACTCACTCTTGTGTAACGCTGACATTTTGCTGCCGGCGCTCTTCGTCTTGTTCTGCGTCCAGGTTCCAGACGTTCCTCCTCCTCGTTCTGCTCGTCTCTTCTCTGTTTGCTCACCGAACTCTGACTGCAGCTGTGAGGCTTTTAAAGAGCAGAAACCTGAACCTAAACATTTAAAGCAGCTGATGAACTCGTAGTGAATGGAGACGTCCTCCAGCGTTCACCGAACAACGAGCCGTAATCACAGTAAACAGAAGCTGGTAGAAGTAATCTGCTGCCAGAACAAACAGTCAAACTGAGATGAAACAGTTCAGCTGAAAACAATCCCTCACATCATCCTCGTTGCCACGGTAGCAGGAATGGATTTAGGTTTCGGTGATGAGCTCTGCTGCCAGTCCAACACCCCGAGTCACACCTGAGCAGCCAGACGTCACCGTGAGGTCCAGCTGCAACTGCTTCAGTGCACCAGGTGATAAATGACAGATTTTCTTTTTACATGCAGCTCTGGTTGTTCTTGAAATCAAAACCACAGACACATCCGCTGAATCACTGGCTGATCTGCAAACACGACTAAACAGGAAGCAGGAAGTTGGCCGTGTGCTGCTTTCTTGAGATGTTTGTGTGTCAGAAGTGTGGAGATGAACCGACTCTGAACAACCTGGTCCGTGTTTGTTCTGCTGCTGCCTGGACAGACTCTGGTTGAAGATCCTTAGAAACACTGTGATCACATCCTCAGCTCTGCTGTAAACCACCTCATCCTGCCTCGTCAGCAGCTCAGGTAAGATCCTCTCACATCTGGAGCTGCAGGTTCACACCACTGGAAACGAGATGTTTGTGACAGCTGAAGACATCAGACCCTTTCTCTGTGTTTTTATGCTGTTGTCAATAGTTTTTACTGGTAGTGAAAACCTGATGTTTTGATCAGAAACATATTTGTGAGACTCATGAAGAAACATAAAGAAAACACGTTTCCCTCTAAACAGAAGTGAGATGAGTCTGACTTTCAGAAGCTAAACACAGTGAAACCTGAACTGTAACACAGAAGTCCACAACGGGAGTTTAACAGGTTGTTATTCAGGTAAATCTGTGGTAGCTGAAAGGAAACTCTTACCTCCCAAAGCTGCTCTTTTATAGCTCAGGAGACTAAAGTCTGACTCTCCTTCCAGCCTCGTTTAGTTTCGATTTTGTCTGCAGTGTTTCTGGTGTTTGTCTTATAAGATTCACCAGAAATAGGTGACACAGCTTAACACTGAGATAGATAGATAGATAGATAGATAGATAGATAGATAGAACTGGCCTGACATTCCCACATGAAATTTTGTAAATGATATAAAATACCACAGATGAGTTGTATTCATTATTCATTATTTGTATTTTACATGAGATTCATATTTACAGAATCTGTCCTGGCTAACACTTGTTTGTCTCAGATAAGTGGAGTTGTGTTTAAGGTTTTAATAATTCCGTTTTAATGTCATTCAGAGACTAAAGCAGCCGCCTACTCATCATCATCATCATCATCTGTGGATCTCTTTGCTCCACATAACAACATGGCCAAGTGAGTAACAAACCTCTCCAGTTGACTGATTTTTCTTTGTTGTCAAACAGTAGAACAAGTTTGAAACAGTGACTGATATTCATTCAGATGACTTGTTGACCAGCATCCCTTCATTATTTATTTTCCCAAATTGCTACTGCCACTACGGATTTTATAACGTTAAAAACAACATCAGTGTTTTTACTTCTTGAGGACAGAACAATCATTATCAAGCCACATCGCAAGTCGAGAAGTTTTATAAAAAATATGGGCCCTTTGTCCATCAGATCCTCCAATGAGTAAATGTTTAACCCAGCTTCTGATCTCCTGCTCATCAACCAGCCTAATCCACAATGAGATCGCAGGAGATTGCTCCAGACACACCACTAACCATCTCCCCCCGTCCCAGAGAGACGGCTCCAATCTCTCCACTCTGGATTCTCTGGGACTCTGACCACTCCCCCTCAATGAGCAGCTACAACCTGAGAGACTCTGCTCAAGGAACACCAATTGTAAATACGCCCTCCTTAACTTTTTACTCATTCCAGTGTTGATGTCCGAGGCAGGAGAGCCTCCAGAGAATCCAACACCTTTCTCACTACACCTTGAAACATAGATTGTGCTCCCAAACTCCCAACAGGTCTCCAGACAATGTCCTTTCACCCGTATCACCTGCATCAATCATCAATCGTCCATCCATCCATCCATCCATCCATCCATCCATCCATCCATCCATCCATTTTCTTCCGCTTATCCGGGGTCGGACCGCGGAGGCAGCAGGCGGATCAGGTCATCCCAGACTTCCCTCCCAAACCCTTCCCATCACTTGTGAACAAGATCCAGAGATACTTAAACTCCCTCGCTTGAGGAAGCAACTCCCCCCACCCGGAGGAGGCAATCCACCGATTTTCTGCAGAGAACCATGACCTCAGACTTGGAGGTACTGATCCACATCCCTGCTGCTTCACACTCGGCTGCAAACCGCTCCAGTGTGTGCTGATGGTCATGGTCCGATGAAACCAACAGTACCACTTCATCTGCAAAAAGCAGAGACGAGATCCTGAGGTCCCCAAACTGGACATCCTCCTCACCCTGGCTGCACCTTGAAATCCTGTCCATGAGGACCACAAACAGGATCGGGGACAAGGTGCAGCCCTGGCAGAGTCCAACACCCACTGGGAACATGTCTGACTTATTGCCGAGAATGCGGACACAGCTCGCACTTTGGTTGTACAGGGACCGAATGGCTCGTAGCAGCAAACCTAGTACCCCATACGCCCTCAGTATCCCCGACAGAATCCCTCAGGGAACACGGTCGTAGGCCTTCTCCAGATCCACAAAGCACATGTGGACTGGCAGGTCGAATTCCCATGCCCCCCTCAGCGGTTCTGCAAGGGTAAAGAGCTGGTCCACTGTTCCACGACCAGGACAGAATCTGCATTGCTCCTCCTGAATCCAAGGTTCGACAACTCGTCAGAGCCTCCTTTCCAGCACCCGAGAGTAAACTTCCCTGGGGAGGCTGAGAAGTGTGATGCCTCACCCCACCACTCTCTCCGGTCCCTCTATTTGAAAATGGGAACCACCACCCCGGTCTGCCACTCCACAGGCATCGTACCCGATGCCCACGCAAAACTGAAGAGACGTGTCAGCCATGACAGTCCGACAATGTCCAGAGCCTTCAGTATCTCAGGGCGAATCTCGTCCACACCTGGTGCTTTGCCACCGAGGAACTTCTTAACTACCTCGGCGACCTCTACCACGGACATGGATGCAGAAACCCCCGAGTCTTCAGGCTCTGCCCCCTCAGAGAGGACGTGTTTACTGGGTTCAGCAGTTCGTCGAAGTGTTCCTTCCACCGCTCGATAAGATCCCCCAGTTTGGGTCAGCAGTTCTCCTCCCCAGCTGTACACAGCCTGGGCGAATCCCTGCTTCCCCTTTCTGAGGCGTCAGACGGTTTGCCATAACTTCTTTGAGGCTGACCAAAAGTCCTTTTCCATAGCCTCCCCGAATTCCTCCCACACCCGAGTTTTAGCTTCCACGACAGCAGTTGCAGCCCTTTTGGCCAACCGGTACCTGCCTGCTGCTTTAGGAGAGCCCCAAGCCAGTCAGGCCCAAAAGGTCTCCTTCTTCAACCTGATGGCTTCCCTCACTGCCAGTGTCCACCAGCAGGTTTTGGGGTTGCCGCCATGACAGGCACCAGTGACCTTCTGCTCATAGCTCCTGACGGCCGCTTTTGCAATGGAGGCTTTGAACATGGCCCACTCCTACTCCGTGTCCCCAACCTCCCCCGGGATGCAGGAGAAATTCTTCTGGGGCCTCCCCAGACTTTCCCAGTTCACCCTCACTACACGTTTGGGTTTACCAGGTCTGTCCGGCAGCCTTCCTCTTACTGTGGGCAACTTCAAAAAAGGAGAGAGTCCAACCCCTCTCCAGGAGTTTGGTTCCAGAACCCTTGCTGTGGGTAGATGTCAGCTTGACTATATCTAACACCTCAGTTACTCACTCAAGCAAATCAAAACCGACTGAGATGGCAGTCTGACCTTTGCTTGTTTTTGAAATCAAACACACACCTAAGCCCCTACGAGCTCCTATTGTTATCATATACAATCAGAAAATCTTTACGTGCCTCTACTTTTGATACTCTGTTCATCATAGAGCCTGGTCAGGGCGCTACCCAATCCTCGGTTACAATCCTGAGACCAAAGTGGCCTAGACCCAGAGTAAAGCCGTGGGTCATTGGTCTTCTCAAGCTAACTAACTTCAGATCTGCTCCAACCCTCAAGATTTTAAAAAAGGTCAGGGATGTCATAAAGGTACACAAACTCAAAGTGATTCAGGAAGTCTCACTGCACATTGTTAACTAATAACACTGCTGGGCATTGGTGAGTCCAAAGGGCTGTACAGACTTCTAAGTGTTGAATGCTGTCTTACGTTCATCCTCCTCAAAAATCCACATCTGGTGGAAGGCCCTGTAGAAGTCCAACTGAGTCTGTGAGATCCATGTAAATCAGAGCTGGTTTGGAGTTGGAGATATTTGCTCTTTACTGCACAGTCATACCTTTCTTTGCCATGAAGCATGAAGCTGCTCCTACAGGGGAGGAAGAAGAATTTGTCCAGCAGCCAGAAAGTTGTTGATGTATTTTGTAGAACTTGCAGGGAGATGATTGGTGGAGGTGCTGGACATTTGACATACACACACACACACACACACACATAAATCTCTACATATTTGAATGTGTATTGAACAGTTTCTTTCATTTCCTTTGCAGTAACAGAAACGTCTCACCTAAATATGAGGACATCATCTCCAAGAGCGATCTGCTTCGTCCAGGATCTCCTGCTGTCTACCAGCTGAGAATAAAGAAGAAGATCTTTGGAAGTCTGACAAGAATAACTGTTGGTAAAAGAAATGTGAACAAGTTGAACAAAACCATTTTACTTGTTGGAGAAACAGGAGCAGGAAAATCTGCTCTGGTCAATGCTCTGTTCAACCACAACATGGGAGTGAAGTGGGAGGATGAAGTCTGGTTTCAGATCGTAGAGGAGGATAAGAGGAAAAGTCAGACAGAAAGTCAAACATCAGATGTGATCGTGTACGAGTTTTTTGATTTTGAAGATGAAACTCTGCCCTACCCTCTGACCATCATCGACACTCCTGGATTTGGAGACACCAGAGGAGCTGAACACGATGTCGTCATCAGCCAAAGGTTGTTGGACTTGTTTAGATCAGATGATGGAGTTCATGAAGTTAACGCCGTGGGTCTGGTGCTGAAGGCGAGTGACAATCGACTGAGTGACCGACAGATGTACGTCTTTGATTCAGTGATGTCTCTGTTTGGAAAAAACCTGGAGGAAAACATCGTAGCTCTGATCACACACTCAAACGGACTGCCCAACAGAATTGCAATTCAAGCCATTGAAGACACAAAAATCAAATGTGCCAGAAATGAGAAGAACCAGCCCGTTCAGTTCTTGTTCGATAACTGCCTGAACACAGAGAGAACAGGAGACACAGAGTTTGCTTTACAGTATGCCTGGGGAGTAACGAGTAGAGGGATGAGTCGGTTCACTACCTTCCTGGAAAAAACTGGACCTCAGAAGCTGCTAGTAACCGTTGAAGTGTTGAACGAACGCGTCAGACTGGCAGCCTGCATCCAAAACCTGCAGGACAGAATCGAATTCATTGAACAAAAACAGACAGAAATCAGACAGACTGAAGAAGCTCTGAAGAAACATGAAGAAGAGCTGAAGAAGAACAAGACCTTCACTGTGGAAGTTGATGAGCCCTACAAAGATAAAGAACCTATCAATGGCGGGATGTGGTTTTTGGTGTTTTATAAAGGAGCTGTCTGCTGTACAGTCTGTGAAGAGAACTGTCACTATCCTGGATGTACAATGGCCTGGAAACCTGAACACTGTGAGGTCATGAAAGATGGACGCTGCACCGCATGTACCAACAAGTGTCCTGCATCAGATCATGTGAAAGAAAACTGGAGATATGTGACCAGGACAAGGAAAGTGAAGAAGACTGAAGCAGAAATGAAGCAGAAGTATGAAGAGAATCAGGCAGAACATGAGATGAAGTCGAGTCTGTTGGAAAATCTGAAAAAAGAAATGAATGAGCTGACAGAGGAGAAGTCAAGGAGGCTGCAGGAGGCCTACATACATGTTGCCAAGCTGAAGCAGTNGTCGTCGTGTGTAGACTGTGGAGCAGCTGCTGTTGTGTCCTGGCTGTGTGCTGTGAAGTCAGAGGACTGTTCGTGCTGCTCTCTGACTGTTCAGATGACTCTTTCACACTCACTCTTGTGTAACGCTGACATTTTGCTGCCGGCGCTCTTCGTCTTGTTCTGCGTCCAGGTTCCAGACGTTCCTCCTCCTCGTTCTGCTCGTCTCTTCTCTGTTTGCTCACCGAACTCTGACTGCAGCTGTGAGGCTTTTAAAGAGCAGAAACCTGAACCTAAACATTTAAAGCAGCTGATGAACTCGTAGTGAATGGAGACGTCCTCCAGCGTTCACCGAACAACGAGCCGTAATCACAGTAAACAGAAGCTGGTAGAAGTAATCTGCTGCCAGAACAAACAGTCAAACTGAGATGAAACAGTTCAGCTGAAAACAATCCCTCACATCATCCTCGTTGCCACGGTAGCAGGAATGGATTTAGGTTTCGGTGATGAGCTCTGCTGCCAGTCCAACACCCCGAGTCACACCTGAGCAGCCAGACGTCACCGTGAGGTCCAGCTGCAACTGCTTCAGTGCACCAGGTGATAAATGACAGATTTTCTTTTTACATGCAGCTCTGGTTGTTCTTGAAATCAAAACCACAGACACATCCGCTGAATCACTGGCTGATCTGCAAACACGACTAAACAGGAAGCAGGAAGTTGGCCGTGTGCTGCTTTCTTGAGATGTTTGTGTGTCAGAAGTGTGGAGATGAACCGACTCTGAACAACCTGGTCCGTGTTTGTTCTGCTGCTGCCTGGACAGACTCTGGTTGAAGATCCTTAGAAACACTGTGATCACATCCTCAGCTCTGCTGTAAACCACCTCATCCTGCCTCGTCAGCAGCTCAGGTAAGATCCTCTCACATCTGGAGCTGCAGGTTCACACCACTGGAAACGAGATGTTTGTGACAGCTGAAGACATCAGACCCTTTCTCTGTGTTTTTATGCTGTTGTCAATAGTTTTTACTGGTAGTGAAAACCTGATGTTTTGATCAGAAACATATTTGTGAGACTCATGAAGAAACATAAAGAAAACACGTTTCCCTCTAAACAGAAGTGAGATGAGTCTGACTTTCAGAAGCTAAACACAGTGAAACCTGAACTGTAACACAGAAGTCCACAACGGGAGTTTAACAGGTTGTTATTCAGGTAAATCTGTGGTAGCTGAAAGGAAACTCTTACCTCCCAAAGCTGCTCTTTTTTTAAAGTCTGACTCTCCTTCCAGCCTCGTTTAGTTTCGATTTTGTCTGCAGTGTTTCTGGTGTTTGTCTTATAAGATTCACCAGAAATAGGTGACAATAGGTAACAAACAGACTGTCAGTTCTGTTCTTTGATTCTATTAAACAGGCCAGTGTCAGTTCACTGAGGTGACAGAGCAGCACTCACTTCACTTCCTGAAGTCACTGAGCACAGGAGGAATCACAACTGTTCAGACATTTTTATTTTCACCAGCGTTTTTCCCCCCTAGCCTATAAAGTGGGCTATTTTTAGGGGAGTTATATTCACAGTAGCCGTTTAACAGAATGCATGAGCTGATCATAACACTGAGGTAAACATTAAAGCTTATGGGGCAGCCCTACAAAAGTGTGACCACATTTATGTGATACAATGTAAAAAATGATCACCATGTTCATATTTTGGATTTGTATACATTTGTGTTTGTAATATTCAGGTCTAAGTTCATTGCCATTGCACCAATGGGATTATAAAAATACGGGTTGTGTTTATGAGGCAGAGTGTTTGTTTTCTTCCGGTTCAGGTAAGAGGAGGCACACCTGGCACCCGCTTCAGAAGCAAGTTGAAACGAAGCGCAGTGAACTGAGAGCTCATTGTTCCTGCTTCATCCATCTGATACAGGTAGGTAACGATTAATAAGTCATAATTCCCTACTTAATAAGACCCCGCTTCATTAGAGTGAGCGTCTGTACAGGGTTTAGAGTGTGTGTCGAAACTTTATACATGTGAAAGTAAAGTTGTGGTTTTTTTCCCAGTGCTTAATTTTGGCATAATATGCATCACATCGTCATATCATCATGTACATATTATATACATAGGTAAAGTGAAAGTAAAGTGAGTCTCAGCGGAGTTTTCTCCCGGTGACGTCATCACGCTTGCCGCCAACTTGGCCTATTTAGTCCATTAACTGTATGAAAGTGTTTTGAAGACTCCCGTACACTATGAATGCATTAGATATATGTTGTTTAATGAGGTTAATGAGATTTCCATGTACTTTGTTCACGGAAATGATTGAAGGTGACACATGTAATACCAGTTCCAGACATCAGACCAGAAAAACTAGCACATGTACGGTCCTGCTATTAACTTCACTCGAAAGTACAGACTTTAAACTCTCTCCCAGTTTTTGTTTCATGTCGATGGACCACATAAAACAGAAGATATGATGTTATGAACATGCATGAAAAAAAAATTGTGTGTAAAATGTAAGCGTATAAAGTAAGTGCTGCAGGCGTCGCATTTGTTTCAACATCTTCAGTCGTCTGTTGTTTTACAAAATGAAAAAAAAAATCAAAATTGCTTAGTCTGCTGACTGCTCCTCAGGCTGAACGGGATTTGGGGCGGTGCCATCTGCACAGAAACAGAAACCAACTGCAGGAGACTGTAGGAGGGAGCAGGAGAGATATGGAGCAGGGATTTGTAGTGAATTTTTGAGGCATTTGGAGTTTTTTAGGAGGAGCAGGAGAGCGTCAGGGAGAGACAGAGAGATAGGTTCAGGTGTTTCTGATGTAAGATGAGCATTTTCTAGTAAATACATTTCAGTATCCTGTAGCTATTACTGTCAATTTTGGCATATTTAAAGGGACAGTATGTAATGTTCATAGGGATGCTGACAATAAGCAGCAGTATTGTGACTAGTTGTACACTGTGAAAATAGATGCACTTTAATGATTACAAGTGTTTATTTGACTTAGACGTCACTGAGAATGTGTTTATGACAGAAATAGTAACACATATGAGTGAAGATGTGCTTTATTGAAACTGTTAGAATATGGACTGGAGCTATATACAGTGGTGACTGGATAATCTGACCCTTAACAATCCTAAACCTGCTATCTGACAGGTTTGTAGGAAAAACCAACAGAACCCATAAAAACAGCCTTAACATAG